>NC_086317.1:282253491-282554325 GCF_036172605.1 Pelobates fuscus
ACCCAGCGCTGGAAAAAGGTAAGTTTTACCGCTTTTCCCCTTTCCAGAGCCGGGCGGGAGGGGGACCCTGAGGGTGGGGGCACCCTCAGGGCACTATAGTGCCAGGAAAACGAGTATGTTTTCCTGGCACTATAGTGGTCCTTTAAGTAAGCCTAGACAGCATATTATTTGATGGAGCAAAAACAAAAATTAAAATTTTTCAGTATGTCCCTCACACTGGCTATTATCCTCTCACCTATACATTGTCCATCATGCACTCAGTTCTCAGTTGTGTGTGTGTATATATATATATATATATATATATATATATATATGCTACCATTATTCATAACATATCACTCTTGCATTGCAACCATTGCTGCCACTTTGGGCTTACACACACTGATACATGCTTGCATATATAAACTTTGATATATGCACATATATACACTCGATACATGAGTACACATGCACACACAAAGACACTAATGTACAGAGACACAATGACAGTCACACATACATTGACAGATACAGTCACACAATCACGGTGTGTGTCTGACCAAGTGTATTGGTACTTGTGTGTGTATGTCTGGCATTAGGTAGCATGCCCGGGAGTGTGTGTCTGGCAGGGAGTAATCTGTGAGTGTATATATGTGTGTATGTATATCCATGACTGTGTTTGCCAAGGCATATCTGTGCCTATGTATCTCTGTGTCTGGAAGCACATGTATCTCTGTTTCTGAAAGTGTATGTGTTGAGGGAGCTGCTTGCAGTGTGTTGTGTGTATGAGGTGGGCTGCTGTTTTTGCTGCGTGCATTGTGTTTACAGTGTGGCTGTGTTGTGTGTGTGTGAGAGGTGATTGGGTGAGTATGAGGGTTACTGTCTGTGGGATGGTGCCTGTGCTTAAAGGTGCCTGTGGCCAGGTGGTTGTGACAGAATGAATGTGTCAGGTTGACTGTAACAGGGTGAGTTTGAGAGGATGATTTTTGAAATGCGATTGACTGTGACAAGAGACTGAGTGTGTTTGGGGGGGATCATGTGACAAAGTGACTTGACAATGTGTGTGGAAGAGAGGGTGATATGACAGTGCGCGTGTGTGTGTGTATGTGTGTACGTGTGTCCGTACGTGCGTGCGTGCGTGCGGGTAGATTGTATGTGTGTATTTCCCTGTGCAGCCTCCCCACACATTGCTGCTCATTTTATTTTTAAGTAAGGTGAGGTGAGATGCTTACTTCCCTCAGCTCCCCCTTCAGTCACCCTCCATTTTCTCTGTGTGAGGCTTTCTGTCTCTCCAGTGTCTGCCAGCAGCTGTTCCCCTGCTGTGTTCAGATGTGGTAGGAAGGACGTGGTATCACATTACCCTCTGTACTCGGTGTGAATCTACAGCACAGACAGGGAAAAATCAGCTGCTAAAATTTACCCTGCTTCCCCTCTCCTTGAGTGTTGCTCAGGCTGTGTTCAGCTTTGAGAAGGTCACAGCAAGGTGACTGCTGGTGCCACTGCACTCTGACTTTCAGAAGTTACAAAAGGCATAATGAATTTAATTTGCAATTATTTAAAATCCACACATTTGTGGGGTATGAATGCATACTCTGGCCACCGTATATACATGAGTGGCGATGTAAAGGGTTTAAGAAAAACCTCCCTTCCTCTTCCCATACTTTATTCTGTCACTAAAGAGAATGTTATGTAATTACATAAATTACTATATATTGACTGAAAAGTTATATTTCTTTCACTTAAGTAATCCTTTTTTTGCACAAACATTTACACGGCCTACTATTGTGTAGGTCCTCCCTCGTGCTGCCAAAACAGCTCTGATTTGTCAAGGCATGGACTCCAGAAGAGTGGAGTGTCAGTCATGTGGCACCTGGCACTAGGACATTAGCACCAAACCCTTAAGTTGTTCAAGTTGCAAGGTGGGGCCTCCATGGATTAGAGTTGTTGTTCCAAACATCCCACAAATGCTTAATTGGCAACACCTTGAACTCTTTGCCATGATTGTCAAATAATTCCTGAACAAGTTTTGCAGTGTAGCAGGGTACATTGCAATGAAGGGGTGAACTTGGTCTGCAACAATCTCTAGGTAGGTAGTACGTGTCAAAGTAACATCCACATGAATTCCAGGACCCAAGGTCTCCAAGCAGAACATTGCCCAGAGCACTGCCTCCAGCAGCTTGCCTTCTTCCCATACTGCATGCTGCTGCCATCTTTTCCCCAGACAAATGATGCACACTCACCCAGCCATCCACCTCATCTAAGAAAAAAATGTGATTAGTCAGACCAGGCAACCTTCTTCCATTGCTCCATGGTGTGACGAAAGCAACTTCGCCACTGGTTTTGGGAGGGGCCTGTTTGCCAGCCTCCTACCCTAGGACTATGGGCCCTGTGATAACCCATGTTCAAAAGAGCTGTTTCTGCCCCTTGGACTTTTATTTGGAACAGATTGAAACATGTAGCGGCGGCCATCTTAAATTGTCCAGCAGGGTTTTGTCGTTGAGTGTATGGAACTGTTTTGGGCATGGGTCCATGTGCACAGTGGGGCAAAAATAAGACTTCCAGGAAATTCCTGAACCCCTGAAGCGATCTGGGTGATTTTTGTATATGTTGTTCACCCAGATCGGGGCTATTAGGGGATGTGACTGTGGGGATGTGTTGTATTTTGAGGTACTTTTTGGGGTTTGTAAACATTTATGTTTTTTCTGCTTAGAGTTAATTGATTTAGTCCATTGTCTTTGTTAATTGTTTCACAGGCAGAGGGGAGCGGTTGTGTACAGTAACTGGGAGTGTTCAAGTGTAAAACTCTGTTTTTATTGGATTGTGAATTTCATGTCCTGTGCCCCACCAGGTTCACCTAGTGGGCGAAAGAGTAGCTGTACCATTAAACCTTCAGTTCTACTTCACCCTCAATCTAGAGTCCTGTCTATTATTGAGGGAAACTGCTATAAGGGATTGCTATGCTCTTCATACTCCCTTGAATAATCACTAAGCTCTTGTAAGAGTTTGTTCCTGCTCTCTGGATTAAGAGAGGTTCACCCACTGGAACCTGGAGCCTTGTCGTAGATCAAGGGTGGGTAGGAGACGGTGAGACCCCAACCAAGCTGCGGCGGTTCATAGGGTTTGCGGTGGTTATGGTGTCTTGTGGAGTGTTTGGAGCCCTGGGGAAGCACTAGGAGCATCCATCAATGGAGGTACCCAATCGGGGTACCAGGCGATCCGTTACACATGGTACTTAAAATAAATTTCGGCTGTGGACAGAGGTAATCAATGGCACGCTGACTGGTCTGCGGATATGCAGCAAACCTCAATGCACTGTGTGTTATGACATATTTCTATCATGGCCAGCATTGAGTTTATCAGCAATTTGAGTTACAGCAGCTCTTTTGTGTGATCGGACCAGACGGACTAGCCTACACTCCCCACGTGCATCAATGAGCCTTGGGCACCCATGAAAATGACGCCGGTTCACCAGTTGTCCTTTCTTGCACCACTTTTGGTAGGTACTAACTACTGCATATACTGCATACTGGGAACAACGACTTGCCGTTTTGGAGATGCTCTGACTCAGTCATCTAGCCATCACTATTCGGCCCTTGTCAAAGTTACTCCGATCTTTTCACTTGCCTATTGTTCTTCTTCCAACACATGAAATGCAAGACAGGTGCTATTGTAACAATATAGCCAGTGTTATTCATTTCACCTGTCAGTGGTTTCAATGTTGTGGCTGATCAGTGTATCTTCAACCTTAACAAGAATATGGCCTCTTAAGTCTGCAAATTCCTACAGATCTGTTCCCCGCTTTATTTTAATTATAGGATAGAGAGTTAATAAAAAATAGGCAAGAAATGATTTTTTTTAAAAAACACTTAATTCCATTTATCATATATATCAAAGGCACTACCTGCACTTGTCTTGGGTTGTTTTAAAGGAAAACTCCAAGCACCATAAGCACTTCAGTGCAGTTTAGCGGTTATGGCACCAGGTGTGCCTTGGCACCTTCCCCAATTGGAACTGGTCAACTAGTCAAGCCATGTAACTAGGGATACTATTGTGCTTGAATAAAATGGTAATGGGGATTATCAAATTTTTTTGAACCAAGAAGTGAGACGTTTAACTTTCAGTAGTTTCTAAATATCTGCAAAAAAAAAATAGTCCAGCACGCCCTTCAAATGTATTCATGCTGGTGCTTATCAGTCCGGTGGATTTTGTGGCTGGGTTTTGATGGGCTGGGGTTTCTGCCCATGCTGCTTCAGTCTTGGTGAGTTCTTGCTGCTTTTACTATTTTCTGTACTAGTTTTTTTTCAATATGTTCTGGCATGGAGACGTTATTATCCAGTGGTATTTTTCCTATCAGCCCCAGAGGATTACAAACCTTAATTCAATGAACTTGCATGTGATGTTACTGTGGCTGAACATAACATTCCTTTGTACTAATTTAACTTATCGTCTGTTCGGGAGTTATTGTACCCGAACCCACTTTGTTCAACTCCCGAACGGGGACCACCCCTGTACCCCATTAGAACCCTGAAACATTGACTAACATCAGGGCTGGATTAACATAGGGGCTGAGGGAGCTGCTGTTACAGGCCCATGCCCATGGAATAGGCCCATTGATTTAAAAAAAAAAAAATTGTACCTTTTTCTTTTTTTTACACAGTACTCTTAGGGTTGCCACCTGGCCGGTATTTATTTGAGGCCTCTGATGAAGTGACACAATCCAGTCATGAAACGTGTCAGGCTTTTTACAGCAAGAGCCGCATACACCACCTATACCGAGACTAAGTGGAACGCAGATCGGGCAGTAAGTGGAACGCACGTGAAGGTATCGACATCAACCCTCCTGGCATTTCTACAAACTTCTACCTCTTAACCGGCCGGAGGTAAAGTGAGAAACAGCCTACCCTGATTCTGCTTATCCGTAAGGACTCAGTAATTTTACTCTGAACTTCACGTTTACTGTGAGTTTGTTTTATTCGTAATTCAATAAATCTGGCATTTTAAAGATTAACACTATGGATGTTTGCTGTCTTTGACAGATCCCAGATGGGAAGATTAAGACACTTCAGATCTGTTCTAGTGATCTAGATAGTGAATTCCAGCTTCTGCTGCTTTACTAGAACGATTTCACTTGCTATCTACCACTGTGGTTATATTATGTTATTACAGCTACTGATACATTGTGGCTGTTGCCCAACATTATTTGGTTATTAGCATTCTGTATCAGCTGTTACATTGTCTGCACAGATTTCATTCTATTGTTGAACGCAAGATTTCTAAGCTTACTGGACTATTTTATATTTGCTGCTATTCTAAACTCATATTGGACTATTTTATTTTATCATTATAGCTTTTTATAAGCATTTTACTTCTATATTTGATTACCATTATTCAATTGTATTTCATTTCAGTACCACATTCCCCTATGTTTCCCCCACCTCCCCCCCCCCACCTCCATTGGCCCCCCTCTCGTTTTTCGTCTCCCCTCTCTCCCCCACACCATCTCCGAACCACCCCCTACGCCTACGGTATAGATCTACAGGATGAACTATACACTTGCGCAGGGGTTTACCACAGACGAGTATCAATTGGTAGACTCCATGAGCGTAATCAAAAGGCATGCTTACCCCACCAACAATGTTAGCAAAGCGGAAAGGTGAAAACATAGGTTACAAATCGAGAGGTGATTGACAACAGTTTTCAGTGGTTTCCATGCTTGTTATTAATCCCAATATCTAACACATGTAGCTGTCATGTGTAAACCACAGGGAGAATTGATGCACACACCATAGACACGCAGATGGATGAAAAGTATGCTTTAACCATGTCTGGAACACTCAAGACACATATAGATACATACAACACCACACACGGGAACAATAGTCCTCCTGGTTACTCGTGGAATAACCCAAACAAAAGTGACCCCTGAACCCGGGTCAACTACCAAGGGGGCACATGGCGGGATAGACGCAAGAACGTCCAAACCCAAGAAGTATAGCCGAAACCCACAGGCGGGAGAATAGAACCCCACAGCACTGAGGCACAGCCTGGAGGTGGGAAGCGTCACGGACCGCACATCCCTTAGCCCTACACCCATCCCCCCCCCTTTCTATATTCTCTCCTATCTTTCCTCTATCTCTAAGTTTCTTTGACCCTTGGATCCCAAGGGAATCTCTACTAAAAATAAATCCTCAGAAGAAAGTATGGAGACGGAACTAGCCACTTAAACCTTATGTAAGCCTCTAGATATTCCACCCCTACTGTAACCCAGTAATGTGGTAAAAACAATATTGGACAAACTGTAAATGGGGCTTCTGCGTAAGCCAGAACTATATATTGCCTGCTACTTCCTTTCCTACTGAGTTAAATCCTTACTAAGTGTTCTGTATTTAAAATGTGCACAAATTCTTGCCACTCCAATTGCATCTGGAAACTAAGTACTCTTATGTGACGTTGAATACTGTTTTGTACCTACCTGCACGTGGAAAATAAAGAATTAAAAAAAAAAAATTAAATTTGTCTTGGCTGATAGCATTACTCTCTAAACCTGCTTGTAGCAATTCTTTTAGCTCCTGTAAGAATTTTGTTCCGTTCCAGAATAGAATAATTGTGACAATCATTTAAAATGTTATAACTTCTTGCATATAATATGACAGTGCCACCTCCCTTGTCCGCCTTTTTTATCACCAGAACGTGATTATCAATCAAAGATTTTAATGCTGATCTTTCTTTTCGAATAATATTAGATTTAAATTTAACGTTTTGAATTTTATCCAGGTCTTCATGAACCAATTCATTAAATATATCTAAATAATTAATTTTAGCCGTCCATGGAAAGAACTGGGATTGTGGCTTAAAAGATGTGTGTGCAATATTGATTTCTTGTGTCAGGGTACTAACTTCTGCATTATTAGTTGTAATTTCTCTATCATTAGTTACAACCTCTTTATCGTTGTGGCCATTTCATTGCTCCTTATCTCTAAAAAATCTTTTGATAGTTAATTTTCTTAGAAATTTTTGATTGTCTAAATAGAGATTAAAAGAATTAGAATTAGAAGTGGGAGCAAATTTAAGTCCCTTTTTTAACAAAGACAATTCGTGGGGTGCAAGAATTATATTCGAGATATTGACGATACCTGTTGAGTCATCTAATTTTGTCTGTAAGGAAGATGTAGTGTGATTTTGTCGTCCTCTACTTCTGAATGCGGTCTCTTTTTTGTTGGTGATCTCAATACCTGGAATCGATTGTGAGTGTGGGTTGGGTACTGTATTCGTTCTAATTTTTGGTCTGGCCCCTTGTCAAAAAAAATGTCTTGGTTGTCACTGGAGTATCTGGTTTTAATATTTCGAGGGGGTGTGGGAAATGAAGTAGAATTTTGAAAACAAGAATTAGAATTAGAATAAGAATTAGAATTTGAGGATCATGTTTAGAAGTACGATTAAACATATAATTAAAATTAGAATTTCTATTAGACGAATTACGTCTTTTCTTTTTTTTGGGTAAGCATTTTGAAAGCCTATTGCTTTTGAATTTCTTTCATTATTTTCATGCAGGTTGCTATTTTGATGTTTAAACCTAGACCAATTTCTTTGGTTACCTTTTTTGTAATCCTCCTGATCTCTTTGAAATTTATTCGATTTGGTATTAGAAATCCTCTCATCAACAATTTTATTTTTTTATTTTAGTATTTTGTAATTATTTTCTACTGCTTTGGGTTCTTTAAAGGTGGATATGTCATTCTCCAAAGTTGCAATCTCTTCCTCTAGTATTTTGAGTGATCTTTTTTGATAACTAATTAAACTTGTCATATATTTCCTAGAACACTCATCGCTGGCATTATGCCATTCTTCCATGAGTAGCTTGTCCTCTATACCAAATTCTCAAGCCCCGGGGTATGGTATCAGAGGCCAGGTACTGTTCTAAGGAGGTGATTTCCCACCACTTGCAGGTTTCTCTATCCAAAAGATGTTCTAATTTAACAAAGTTACGGTTTAGTGAACTATCCCCTACTCGGGGACAACCTTTAACTAGGGAATCAATTTTCTTTTTCCTTTCATTTCTGATCTCATCGTAAACATTTTGAGAAGCCATGTTAAACAGTGTAACAATAGTGATATATAAGTGAGGAAAAACAATACAGTGAAAATAAAACAAATATATACACTAAAGTGAAAAGGATACCTTACGTAAAACTAAAAGTGTTCCCAGGTGTACTCAACAGGTATCTTCAATATCTCGAATTCTTGCACCCCACGAATTGTCTTTGTTAAAAAAGAGACTAAAATTTGCTCCCACTTCTAATTCTAATTCTTTTAATCTCTATTTAGACAATCAAAAATGTCTTTTTTTGGTTTAACATACAATTCTTCTTGCAGCTATGTGGCATCGCCATGGGGACCAAGTTTGCCCCCAGTTTCGCCAACTTGTATGTGTCCCATTGGAAAAAACATCACATCAAGCTGGGGGACTACCCACTCTCTGAATCCCTAAAAAAGTAATCTATTGGATCACCAGATGACATTTTTAGGGATTCAGAGAGTTAACTTTAATTGGAGAGGCGATGACACCATCAAAAAGATGGGCCAAATAGAAATGAAGTGGATTTTTAATTTAAATAGTTTACAACCATACGGCTTAAATAACGACTTTGAGCTTTGCCACTTTTTACGATAGGATATTTTATTTCACTTTTATTGACCTATTTTAAATCCATGTTCCTTTATTAGCTGGCATTGGTTATCCACTTCTTACAGGATTTTATATCTCATTTATCACTATGTGTGTCAGATTGTTTAAATCCCTCTTATTATATGATGACTGGTTGTGATCTCTCTCATATTTCTGCCTCTAGTGCATTCTCTTTATTTGTATGTACTTCAGGCATTCATTGAGATCCATCCGATATATGTATATATGTACATTATGACTACTCTGGCTGATTTACCCATGTATAACTATGCTTTCTTTGTTCTTCATTTTATGTATACCATTATTAATGTGGGACTCTTATATATGATTTGATTCCTGAAAACTGACTTATCTGTGGAGCAATTGCCCACTATCAAGATGGCTCCTCAGATTTCAAAGAAACAACTGAGCATGCTCCGAATGACAACACTCATACACGGCAGTTAAGCGAATCAGAATGGACGCACTCCACGTCACTTCCGGGTTTCGAGTTCCCGGACTCACGGCTAGCAGCTGTGAGATACACCTCCACATTACACACATTATGATTGGTCGTCTGGAAATCAACACGTCCAATTGGACGAACTAGTGTGGTGGTTGGCTCACAAGGAGGCCTGGAACGGAAGGGCCATCTTCGGTTCAATCCCGGATATAGTGATAGAGTCCGATGCCAGCTTACACGGCTGGGGTGCTTGTTGTGGCAACGTTTCCACTGGAGGCAGATGGTCCAACATAGAGAAGTCCTTACACATCAATTTACAAAAAGATGGATGGATTAGGCGCTCACTATATGAAATAATAGGCCGCAGTAACCAATACAAGGAACCCCAACCTTGTAAAAGAGTAACGTGAAAAAGAGAGGGAGGAGACGGCGCCTTGAGTATATAGAACTAGATGGATATACAAAACTTATACTTTTTTTGTATATCCATCTAGTTCTATATACTCAAGGCGCGGTCTCCTCCCTCTCTTTTTCACCTTACACATCAATTGTCTGGAACTTCTGGCGGGGGCCTTCGTGATCCGCAGCCTTACCCCAGGTCGAGCAAACTGCTGCGTTCTCCTCAAGATGGACAACGTGTTTGCAGTCCGGTACATAAATCACCAGGGGGAACCAAATCCAGAATGTTAGCGCTGTTGGCGAAGGACTTTTGGCAATTTTGCCTTTAAAACAATGTCTCAGTGCAAGTGGAGCACATCCCAGGTCTGGACAATTTGGGAGCGGATTGGAATTCCAGACATTTAAGGGACTCGGGAGATTGGCACTTGCACGTTTCAGTATTCCAAAGTCTGGACAGACTGTGGGGACGGTTCGAGCTGGATCTATTCGCTTCACGTCTGAACACTCAACTACCGGAGTTTTACAATTGGAGGCCGGATCCAGCAGCGGTGGCGACGGACGCTTTTCTCCAGGAGTGGCCGCCGGGCCGCCTGTATGCCTTTCCCCCATTCAACATGATTGCTCGCACAATCTCGAAGTTGATCCGTCACAATTGTTGCCTGGCGCTGATCACGCCTCTGTGGAGATCCCGTCCATGGTTCCCACGCTTGATGGAGTTGTCGATACACTACCCCCGACTGATCCCGAGCTTCCAAGGCCTCCTTCTGGATCCGGATGGGAACTCGCATGGACTGGTGCTCATACATCAGTTGCCTCTGATGTTGTGGCTCCTTTCAGGGGAACCTGGGTTGTCCCGAACGTTCCGCGCACAACTCTCCTGCTCCTCGATAACGCCTGGGCTCCAGGTACGAGATCAGCCTACCGTGCCTCATGGAACTCATGGTCTAGTTGGTGCATGGAATGGGCAATGGATCTTGTATCTGCCCCTCTCCATCTGATTTTGGAGTTGCTCACACTCCTGTTTGATTCGGGCAAGGCGTACCGCACTATCAACCTTTTCCGCACAGCTATTTCAGCCGGACATAATGGTTTGGATGGTTCGCCCGTAAGTAGACACCCTTTCGTGTGTTGCCTTCTGAAGGGTATTCGCCACGCTCGCTCGCCCGCCCAGGGCTCGTTTCTCTGCCTTCTGGGATGTTAACGTAATGCTACAGTTCCTGTTGTCCTGGTACCCTAACCAAGGGCTGACTCTCAAGCAATTATCCTCCGAGCTAGTAATGTTACTTTGTTTGGTTTCGTGTAAGAGGGTTTCTGACATTAGGGCCCTTGATTGGGACGCCATTGCTTTCTATCCTGAAGGTGTGGCTTTTAACATTTCCAAGAGGACTAAGTCAGCGTCCAAATCATTTGTGTACCCCAGATTCCCGGGGTGTCCACTACCCTGTCCAGTGGAGTGTTTAAAAGCTTATCTGGAAGCTACGCAGTCTCTTCGCTCGCCAGATCTACCTCCCTTGTTCATTTCTTTTAGAACGCCTCAACGGCCTGTTTCGACACCAACTCTGGCACGTTGGGTGCGTTGGCTTTTATCTTCGGCTGGTATAGACACATCTATCTTTACGCCCCATTCTGTGCGAGGTGCTATGGCTTCAAAAGCATCGGCAGTGGGCTGTCGTCTGGAGGACATCATGCGAGCAGCGGATTGGTCTCGAGAGTCGACCTTCCGTAACTTCTACTTCAGACCTATTGAGCACATCGCATCTCAGGTGATAGCACAGCTTTGAACTTGCATAATATGAGCCTCCGTGTCTTTAATAAAATTCCCAGATTTTACTATAAACATGACGTAAAGTCATGATTTTCATGATTTCCTATGAATAATCAACAGTTTTTTGTTTGGTAAGACCACAGTTTGGAGTTTGGTTATTACCATATTTCTCTCTCTTTTTTAGCTTGAAGTTATCGAATTGTTTCCGTTTCCTGTTTTGGCCAAGTGGGATATCGTTCATCTTACCTGGTCTTCGGTTTTCGCAAGAAAGAGGGGGATTGTGGGAGACACAGGCCTTATATAGTCACTTCCTCTGTTATGTGATTGGTTGCCTGTGTACCTGTTTTACCAGTACCAGTTTTTTTGTCTTTCATTTTTTGATATATTTATATTCCTCTATCTTTGCTGCTGAGGAAATAAAGAAAGAGTTATGCATAATACTCGCCTCCGTGTCTTTAATAAAATCATGACTTTACGTCATGTTAATAGTAAAATCTGGGAATTATGTGCACAATGTTGGGGCCCTTAGGTGTAGGGAACGCTACCCAGGTACAGTTATAAGGGAGAATCCTGAAGCAATCTCTGGAGACAGTACCTTTGAGCGACTTCTGTAACTGCAGATATCTCCAGAGAGATCCAGCAGAATGTAGGACAGCAGCAGAACAGCAATGGCAATCCTTTCTCTTCCATCTGCTGGCAGGATGCAAGAGCTCATTCACACTCCTGCAGAAAGTCCCAGAATCTGCAGGGAGTTGAACATAAAATGACAGTCTTCTAATTCTCCTAGCAGAGCAGTAGACAGTCTCCAACTTCTTGCAGGGGCTCCGGTAACACCTTGAGGCATGCAAGTAAATTGGAAGATCCTAAAGGGCAAATAAAAGCTGTTTTTTCTTGATCCTCTGTCTTCATAGGGACTTGATAGTATCCAGAGCTAAGATCCAAGACACTGAACCACCGGCTGCCATTCAAGGCATTCAAAAGATCTTCTATTCTTGGCAAGGTATATTGATCAGGAATAGTTATTTTGTTCAGTGTATGGTAATCAACACAAAGACGTACTGACCCATTTTTCTTTCTGACCACCACTATAGGTGATGCATATGGGCTTCTTGATTCTTGAATAATTCTTGTAGTTGCAGTGCATTAGGCTTCCCCTGTTATTATTTCGCTTTCCCAGCAGTAATAGACCATTGAAACAGGTAGGAACACACTTTCTTTATGGCAGACTCAGAGAACATAGCTTCTCCCCTGTCCTCTTCTTCCTGCCATCCTAGCCTCTCCTCCTCACAAGACAGGGCAAAGGGCAAAGTTCAATATCTCAAAACTTAAAGTAAAAACAGTAAAATATAGCAGTCTGTTACACTTACATTACAAACAAACAAACAAACAGTTCAGTGCTAAATACAACTGTGTCAAGCCAGGCTATGTACAGATTGGTCTGTCTGGTCCCATGAATTCCATATGACTGCTTGGTCTACCAGTAGTTGGTGTTTTGATCCCCTTGTGTTGTTTTTAATCCCCTTCTGAGCATTGCCCATGTACTGACTCATATGCCCATCGATCTTGGAGGCTATAATGCCTAACAGCACCCTCAATGTTGTAGGGAGTTTGGTAATCGGTCAGTACATGGATGGTGTTGTTTCTTTGTGAAGGTCCTTCATGACCAGTATTGTTCTGCCTTGTGTTAGCCAGTCAGGGTTGCTAGTAGCTGGTTCATTTGTGAGACTATGCGTTCCTGCAGCGTTGTTAATTTCTTTATCCAGTAGACCAGCCAACCTGACATTGTGGTGGTAGACAATGAACAGAAGACTGCAATCGTGGTACATGTGGCAATACCCAATGACAATAACATTAGGAAGAAGAATCATGAGAGGGTAGACAAATACCAAAGACTGAAAGAGGATCTAGAAAGTATATGGAAAATGAAGGCAGTAGAAGTCCTAGTTGTGGTAGGAGCACTTGGGTCTGTGACCCCCAAGTTGTGGGAGTGGCTTTAACAGATTCAAGGTGTAACATCTGAGATCAATGTCCGGAGAGTGCAGTTCTAGGACAGCTAAGATACTGCAAAGAACTTTTAGGCTCCCAGGCCTCTGAAAGAGGACCCAAGAATGAGGAATACACAAAAATATATACAGTTGTAATCAAAATTATTCAACCCCCATTGAAAATCAGGTTTATTGTCAAAATTTACAGACTTTCGGCTGTTTGCAATGAACAAAGAGCAAAAGCAATTAAAATAACTCAACACAATTAATGCTTCAAGTGGTTACCTCAAATTCAACTGAAAATGCAACTAATAATGACTTCTCCATTCTCAAAATAATTCAACCCCCTTATTGTACTATTTGGAGCTGTTTTATTCATACTGTATATAGTTTAACACCTTAAAGGGACACTATAGTCACCAGAATGACTACAGCTTAATGTTTTGATTTGATGCATCTCTATGAAGAGATGCTGATTGGAACAGCGCAGTGTTTTGCTTTGCATGCACACTAGCCTTCCAATGCTCTCCTAGGGGAAAGTATTGGCTTGGCTGAGATTGTCAATTTTGAACATCTCAGCGAAGGAATCGGAACGGGGGCAGAGCCAGCCGCAACGGACCTGCGCGTCATTGGAATAAAGGTGAGTAGAATCACCTTTTACGTTGCTTACAGGGGGGCCAGCTACCTAAACTGTGTTTTCACAGCTATCGTGACAGAAATACATGATTGTATTCTTGTCACTATAGTGTTCCTTTAAAGATGGAGGCAATTGTACAAGTTCCAAACCAAAACAAAACCTAGAATGTGAGCTATATGTTTGTTTAACCATAATTAACCTCTTTCATATTAAGAGCATCCACAGTTAATATATATCACTTTGTTCAGGAGAAACAGTGCTTTCCTTTCACATCAAATATTTATATATGAAGTATAATTTAATATGAAAACAATCTATAAAAGTTCTGCATGATATGTTAACTGCACATTTCATATTATACTGTTAGCTTTTACTGCATTAAAATATACATATTTCTATGTTGTGATGTCCCCTGAATACAAAGATGCCCCCCCATGTACAGGATTCATGGTGTTTTGAAAAGTTACAGGGTCAAAATATAGGGTTTGCCAATTCCAGGTTTTACACATTGGTATTTGTCATATTGGTTTGCTAGGCCCATGTTGAGGTCGTATGACAGCCCAGGAATGAAAACTACCCTCATCATGGCATACTATTTGCAAAAGAAAACAATTCAGGGTGTTCAAAATGTTTTCCCTATTGAGGGATAAAAAGAACTTTAGGGGAAAAAAAATTGTCTTTCGCTAGGGTGTGACAAACACAGGTATTAAATCGTAAAATAAATATAACATTAAAAATTTTGTTTGCTCATTACGTAGTGTTATATTTCCTTATTTTATTATTTTATAGACCAGCAAATATGTATCCACTATAAAAAAGCTAATACTAACTAATAGGAACATAAGTTTTTTTATTATATATAGAAATTGTTTTAAAGTGCTCTCCTTTTCTACATTCATGTTTCTTTAGGTCTATGGTGTTAAAAAAAAAAAAAAAAAGTGGTTTCACAGGGTTATGAATACAGCACATAGAGTTAAGGGGGCGGGGGTGTCCATGAGGTCAGGAGGCAGGGGCATCACTGGGGGTGGGGGCAGAGGGGGCCATGCCCCCCTATATCATGCAGTGCTCTCCATTGTGCCCCCTGCCCCCCCTCCCCCTCCCAACTGAAAATGTAAGAAAATGTAAGTTATGTGAATGTGATGTATACTTTTAAAGTTATGAATAATGTGTAAAAACTGTTTTTCTCTGCCTGTGATAATTACATTAACCCATTGTGTAAGGTAATTGTATCACAGGCAGAGGGTAGGATTTTGTGTGGGAGTGTCTGAGTGTATTGTACGTGTTTATTGGTTGTTTTACAAAACCCTGTGGGTGGTACTAATGTGTAAGAATGTGTATATAAGAACAATAAACCCACAGCTGTTTGACTGCTAGGAGTGTAAACCTATTCGTATGGTTTTTCCTATTCGGCTGTTTACAGCATTCGTATGGTTCCGGTTCGGCTATTTATGGCATTCATATGGTTTCCTGTTCGGCGGATTTGTGTCTTTGGTAGCTGCCTGTGTATCTGGAAGGGGAATATCCTCTAAACGGCGGTTTAACCCCTTTTATGCCTGGGGGTGCCGTTACAGTGGCATTATCATAATAAGGAAAGAAGATGGTGTTGAGGGTGGATGAACTTGTGCCAACATCATACAGGTGTGTTACTTGAGGGAGGTCCTTTCATAATAAAATCAGAAATCCACAAATGACAGGTTGGCTTTAAAGTGTTATTTCACTGTACTGTTGTTACTGCAAAAATTAAAATATAATGATAGCACTGGATTTTAGCTGTTTTGAAACTGGAATTTTCTTGGTAAATCAGTTGTGTTTCAATGTAGATACGGTGTTACATTCTAATCAATTTTGTATGGTTTAATTCACTCAAACTACTCTGGAAGTTTATATTTGGTTTATATAGCTTGACAGCAAGTCATTTGCTGTACTGAAACCAGAAAAACTGGTATCCTTGTTTATTTTTAAGTCAATTACTCATATATATTTAGGTCATGCATTTTAAATGAGTGAACAATGGATCAGATGACAAACCTTGTACATTTCCACTCTGTAAATTTGTGAGATAATTATATGTAAAATGTATATATAAAATAAAAATAAAAAACAAATAATACAATTAAAAAAACATATACATGTGTAATTTCATTCTAACTGTATTCTGATATTTATCGTATATAGATATATAAACACACTTTGATGCACCTGCCTAACAACCCAAGCAGAAAGTCCAGAGAATTTAATTTGCAAGCCCTATATTTCTTCTCTGTAACTTTCCAAAACACCAAAAAACCTGAACATGAGGGGTACTGTTGTACTCGAGAGACTCCGCTGAACAGAAATATGAGTGTTTCAAAACAGTAAAATGTATCACAACAATTATATCATCAGTTCAGTTTGTGTGTGAAAAATGCATAAAACAAATATGAACGCTAACCGAATTTCAATGTGTAAAAACTGAATAGGGGAAAGCGCTATGTTTAATCCTGTAAGTTTCCAAATCACCATAAAACCTGTACATGGGGGTACTGTTGTATTCATGAGACATCACTGAACACAAATATACGTATTTTATTGCAGCAACCGCTAACAATAGTATGACATTCACAGTCAAATTGCCATGCAGAACTAAGAAAATAAACTTTCTTAATGTCTCTTAATGTCTCACACTTTTGTAGGTTTTATTCATATTAAATTATGTTTCATATATAAATAGTTGTTGTGCAATTAAATCCCTATTTTTCTTGAACAAAATTATATATAATAAGTGTGGATAAACTTAATATGAAAGCGGAAAATTGTGGTGGAACAGACATAAAGGCAAATTCCTGGTTTTGTTTTGATCAGAACGTGTAAAATTGCCTCCGTCTTTTATTTTGCTCTTTCGGTTATTTATTACATGCTAGTAAGCAAACAACTAGAATGTGGTGTCCATACTATTAACAATATGGCAATAAAATGTTTATTCCAGATCCTCACACTTTACAACCAATGCGATGGATTAACCCCTGCCTACCCTCTAAGCTGAGGTGAATTTTACATAGGAGTACATAGGGCTGCACCCCACCAGGCAATTGTCATAAAAATAATTTTTTTTAAATTGTTGTTCAATGGTAAAACAGTAAACTAGAGGGAAGTTTTAATTAGCAAATTTCCATTATAAGTGGCAAGTATGCACTGTTCAGTACTATACTACTATAATTTCCCCTTCCCTCTTACCACCACAGCACAGACTAACTCATTAATAATGAAGGATGGCTGTCTGGATAAGATGTTAAGTAGCTGGGCATGTGTTATACGAAGGTCGTTTGTAAAATATGCCAAGTCTGTGTACATCTTACACATGCTCAGTCTCCATAGAAACATAGAATGTGACGGCAGATAAGAACCATTCGGCCCATCTAGTCTGCCCAATTTTCTAAATACTTTCATTAGTCCCTGGCCTTATCTTCTAGTTAGGATAGCCTTATGCCTATCCCACGCATGCTTAAACTCCTTTACTGTGTTAACCTCTACCACTTCAGCTGGAAGGCTATTCCATGCATCCACTACCCTCTCAGTAAAGTAATACTTCCAGATATTATTTTTAAACCTTTGTCCCTCTACTTTAAGACTATGTCCTCTTGTTGTGGTAGTTTTTCTTCTTTTAAATATATACTGTGTTGATTCCCTTTATGAATTTAAATGTTTCTATCATATCCCCCCTGTCTCGTCTTTCCTCCAAGCTATACATGTTAAGATCCTTTAACCTTTCCTGGTAAGTTTTATCCTGCAATCCATGAACCAGTTTAGTAGCCCTTCTCTGAACTCTCTCTAAGGTATCAATATCCTTCTGAAGATACGGTCTCCAGTACTGCGTACAATACTCCAAGTGAGGTCTCACCAGTGCTCTGTACAATGGTATGAGCACTTCCCTCTTTCTACTGCTAATACCTCTCCCTATACAACCAAGCATTCTGCTAGCATTTCCTGCTGCTCTATTACATTATCTGCCTACCTTTAAGTCATCACAAATAATCACCCCTAAATCCCTTTCCTCAGATGTTGAGGTTAGGACTTTATCAAATATTCTGTACTCTGCCCTTGGGTTTTATCATCCAAGATGCATTATCTTGCACTTATCCACATTAAATGTCAGTTGCCACAACTCTGACCATTTTTCTAGTTTACCTAAATCATTTGCCATTTGGCTTATCCCTCCTGGAACATCAACCCTGTTACATATCTTAGTATCATCAGCAAAAAGACATACCTTACCATCAAGACCTTCTGCAATTGGGTTATTATGGAATTGCGCCATTTACTCTTCAGTAGGGTGTCTGAGTGAAGACACCATATGAATCATAGTTCCAAAGTTCAACAATATAATGCTAACTTACTGCTTAAAGAGTAATCTAGAGGTTGTGTGTGCAGGTTGTGAGTTCAATCCTGTATATATGATGGGGGGCTGGGGGACGAAGTCTTAGAGAAGTCAGAGCCCCTTGGGTCAGTCCTGGCCTTACACGTGTTCCTCCCTGCATTCCCCCCTCTCCCCTTTCCTGCCCTCCTTGTCCATGCTGGCCCTGGGGGCCGACTCACCATGTGATGTGCAGCATGTTCCTGTTGTGTTCCTGGTGGCGCCTCTCCGAAATTGGGGACCCACCGGTGGCTTATTCCGGGTATCTGCTCCCCTTGGCTAGTTCCATTATTGTGTTGCCCAGTGGTGGAACTAATGCAGTTAGGGCCCCGGTGCAAACATATATTTTGCCCCCCCCACCCCTCCAGGGCCAACATATTCTGCAGCGATGTAAGCATATATCTTTATAGAGTATGTGTGTGTGAAATGAAGGGGTCTATTTGTGTATAGTGTTGTCATAGTGTATAGTGTTTGTATGTAGCTTTGCTGTTTCGATTTTTGGGAGTATGCACATATACACATATGTGGCCACACACAGTGACACAAACACACACCAACACACAGATACCCACATTTACCCACACTGACACACACAGATACCTACACAAACACACAGATACAAACATTTGCCTTCACAGACACATACACACACAGTCACATACACACACTGGCACACATAAAAACATATACCTACACACACAGATACACGCACACACACACACATCTACACAAACACATTGACACACAGAGATGCATACTGACTCTCACAGATTCACACACAGATACACATGGCACACACATACCTAAACATACACACTGGCAAACAAAAATTACAATTTACATATTGTTAATCACCCCCCTGCTTCTATACCTTTTGGTTGCAGGGAAGTGACTTCCTGGGGCTGGTTGCCACTGATAGGAGTCTGCAGTTGACTGCCACAAGAGCTCTTTCCTCCCTCTCCGTGTCTTCTGTGTGCTTGCAGCCCTCGTGGCCCTGGATGAGGCCTGCCTAGTTTTCAAACACAGCATGGGCCACGGCAGGCTCTTAAAGGACTGTGGCGCCCAACCGGGCCTCTGTTTAGCAATAATACCCATCAGGTGGCCCGATAGGTCCCCCAAGGTGCGCAGGCCCCCCGGGGCAGCTGCATCAGCTGCACCGTCGGTAGTTCCGCCAATGGTGTTGCCCTGTATCCTCAAGATTTTTCTATGCTGTCAGTTAAAATAATTTCATCTTGTAGTATAATTATAGCAGTAATAGTGTGACTAACCTGCAATGTAGACTGCCCAGCCTTTATTTTCCTACTGGCAGGGAGCTGCACAGAGCAACCCATCTTTTGCTAGAGATGGTACCTACCAAATTGTGTTGTGTGCCACAGAAAAAGCCGCAAGGGAGATCCTGAAATCACTTCTTTACTTGTGGAATGTTGTTACATCAACCCAAACATCAATTCAGAACGGTACGGCAAGCTGGGAGCTGTAGACCCAGTGATGAGTGTCCATTTGTTGTAGTAAAAAGGTTGGGTGGACCTCATTGCATGAAAAACAAAATGTCCCTGTATTAAAAAAATAAATAAAATGTTTTTGTGTAATTTCCCTAACTAAAAGAGATTGGTAAGGTGCAGTGTGACCCCAAATATGTTTTTAAATTATTTTGACAGTCATTTTGATATTTCATATCACAGATCAGAAGGAGTGGTCTGCAGATAGATGTGGTAGTCACCAGCTGCAACTGACCCTAAGTCATTTTCTCTTATAAGGGCAGGAGGACACCAATTTCCCTTATCAATCAATGTTCAGAGCCAGTTGTTTGAAACTGAAACAACACAGTTTATATAAGTATTAGAAACAGAAAATTGTAATTAAAGTGCGCTCAGCCCTTTCTTTTTTTTGTCAATCTGTATTTTATTGAGGCACAATAAGTGGGATACAGAATAGAGAGAGGGAAATGTGCATTCAAATTACAGTATAGGGTGCAATAACAATGGTAGCTATCATTTCCATAACATTTGTCTCTTTTTTTGTTTTTTATGAATTAACTATGCTTTTCGTAAACAGTTGTAGGCAATATGCAATATAAGTCGCTTAACATAAACTTGTCGTAACAGGTTAAGTGAGGGAGCTGTATGGCGTGTGCGACCCTTCCAGTATATGTAATTATGTAGGGACTCGCCGGTGAAGCATTACAGGCCAAGGCTGGTATGTGAAGACCGGACCTAATCAACTCAAGCAGGCCTACCAGTAATATGTCTAGTGCTAGTAATGGTTTTATGGCAAAAATGCAGTAAATTCTTTACGGTTTGAGCAATTGGCGATAAGCTTTCGGTCTCATAGTGTTATGGCTTGTATAATCTGGACTATAGTGTCTGAGGCACAGTATGTTTTGTTATAAGGTCGCATTTATACAGCGCGGCGCGTGGATACGCTGTACATTCAGGTTACCAGATAAGCTTGCACAAACAAAATTATAAACATATATCTATAAACATCAGAGGTATTTCAGTATGACTCATTACACTAAGAAACATGGTACTTGCGGTGCAGGATATTAGGCATGCATAGTGTTTAGCTCAGTGTCCACTGGTTTGTCCAGTCGCTCAATGAGTCCCGCGGCCTCTTTGTTATGGCATGTAGGGGCTAGCATTAGGACTGTGTCCCATTGTGGTGAGTTCACTAGGCCCCCAGCGGGGTCTCCTTCACCCGACGCCCTTTTTGTTTAAGCGGTGTGTGTCCGGCGCTGGATTTCTGCTTCCCGCTGCTGTGCGGGTGTCCGTGGGGGTGTCCCTCCAGCCCCAGGCTGGCTCAGTGGCCTGCATCTTCTTGCCGCAAACTCGGCTACCGCTAGGGTCCGGGTTTCCTCTACGTGTGGGAGTGATGGGGGAGCTGGTCTTTTCCTGTTGCTTGTGTGGCTTGTTCCCCCGCCAGTTTGGTCGATGCTTGCGGGCTCTCTGCCCTTTGGCCTGCCGCCCGGGTGGGCTAGGTTGCGTGTGGGTGAGTAGTTGAGGCGACGTTGTGCCCAAGGGTATTCCCTCCACTTCCCGCCATCTGCGGGTCCGCTCTCCCAGCGTTGGTGGTGCAGGTGTCATGGTTCGGGCTGCTTGTTGCCGCTTCATGAGTGTCCCAGAAGCGGTTCAGTATCGCCTCTAGACTCTGTAGGTGTGCTTTCCTCTGTGTTTGTGTCAATTGCATGTTCGCCATGTGTGTTGCGTTGCCGGACGCCATTTTAGGTGCTCTCTGTAAGGGTCTGCAGCCCTGCAGTTCAGGGTCAGGCTTGTACTGTTTGCTATGTGAGTCGAGTGAGGACCGGGATGACCCCCACCGGTCCAAAAGGGGGGGGGGGGAGAAGGCGAGTGTGCAGAGGGGTCCATACTCTGCTTTGCCATCCAGGAGAGTGGCCGCCCCTCCCTGGCTCGGTCGCACATAGGCCCCATGTGCTTTGGTGGGGTTCCCAAGCAGTGTAAATCTCGCTTGTGGGTTCATTCGATGCCCCTTGGGTCCCCTGACTCGTCGTGTGCCCACCGGCTCAGAATCGTGTCTGTTTTTGGGGTATTTATCCCCAATATTGTCGCTTTGTGCAGGAGCTGATTCACAGCACGTCTGGCTTGCTTGGCTGTTAGGCTCCGCCCCCCTTGAACCCTTTTTTAATAAAGGGAACGGTAAAACGTCAAAGCAAAGATAACAAGCAGTTGCTGCACATAACACAAGATAGTCATCTATCACTGTAGGATGTAGGATGTTTCTAGGAGACAACCTAGAAACAGTGGGTTTATTCACTAAAATTGAGAAGATAACAGATATTATTCAATTTTTACCAAAAGTGAGTGAACTAGAAACATTACCAGTTTGACTAGATTGGGATAAAATGTGCAATACTCTTTTTAGGTTCTCCATAAGTCTGGATTTAGTGAATGAACCTCGGTGGGTTGTTATACATGAGTTCGCAGAATGGATACATGTCTCTGTGCCATTTGTGAGTCCTAACAAAAATGTTTTCCATTGCTGCATCTGCATGAGTCAAAACGTAACTTGTTTTTATACTTTTGGGAGGAGTTTATGGCAAACTAGCTCCATCCTATCAGTGAAACCTAAAAGAAAGAAACGGTCTGTCCTTTTGAATGCATTGGAAGCGCAGTCTCAATGCAATACTAGCTCTCAAAGCATGAAACAGGCAGTAAAACACTGTGGAGATCATCCCTTTGCAGATGGGTCATTCGGTAGTTTTGATCCAAGAAGAAGATAGTTGAGTGATTAAAACTTTCTTTTAGAAGTGCAGCTCCAAGTTCAACATTACTGTGAATCAGAGCAGAGGTTCCTTCAAAGATCTGTCAACAGCGGCTCCCAGATGCGTGTAACAGGGCTAAAGTGTGCGGCAGCTCACACAGATGATTCAGCTGTAAAGCGCACTCGCTGGCAGAGCCAAACTGAGAATCCAAAGCAGCCCTGTTGCTGGGGGTCAGTCATCTTCTGGCCTTTGCTCAGCCCTTTCTATAGCATTATAGCACACACCGAGGAAAGATGATGTAAATAATTATTTGTTATGTGATTATATTATGAGTGTTGAAATCAGAGGTAATTAATGAACAGGCACACCTTGGATGTGCAGCAGTATAGTTTTGTTGATTTTGCTGAACATTAAGAAGGACTGTACCTGGCTTCAGTAGTGAACTCCATGGTAAATAATTACACATATGGTAGGAATATCCACACATTTGTCCATACTGAATCTGATGATTAGGATCCTGAATGTGGCTAAAAGCTTGATACTGGAGGAGATATTCCACTCCATCCCCCTTAACTTGTGGTTTCAATGCCTGGAGGAGCTCTGCCCCATATAGGACCTAATTTTTAGTGACACATCTTTTTGGATATTTGCACTATCTGGCTCCTTTACGTGGAGTTGGGAGACTTTCAAGTCCTATAACAATGAGATCCCAGGGTCTTTTGTAACCTACAATTGGCCCTGACCACTCTCATCAGTACACAACTCCTCTCTCTTTCTTCTCATAGGTGCACTCCAGGACCAGTACTAGGCTTTTTTTTTTTTCCTCTGGGTATATATACCTCCAAATTCTTGTTTACATTTGTCTTTTTTGCGTAGTTAACTATAATCAGATAATTATAGTTAATTTGTAATTTTGCAGTTTTGAAAACGCCAGTTTTAAAGATTCAATAAAGTCTATATTGGGGAGGAAATGTCTAGTACACATACACTGTTATCTAAAATTAGAGTATCACATAAGGTCATTGCTACATTTCAACCTCTGCCTTACATATTTATGCATGTGAATCCTCTTATTCGGACATACTGGAGACCTGGATGTCTTGTTATATTTTAACTTGGGATTTCTGGCCCTGTAAGTCCCACTCTGCTTTTTCTGTTTCTTATTGAGAAATGTCTTCAATGAAAATATATTTCCAAACAAACTGCCTAATTTCTTGTAGAAAGTGCAGGGGCATATTTCCCGCGAGGCAAACAAGGCATTTGCCTTGGACGGCACTTTCTGGGGGGTGGCAAAAAAAGCCGCCCCCCAATTGCCCTGGCAAATGCCTTGCAGCCTCTTGTCCTGGGGGACCCAGGAGCTGGCCGGGTGGCCACCTCAGGGTCCCCCAGGCTGGCAGCGGCGGAGTTTTCGGTGCCGGCATCACTACGCGGCGGCGCACGAGGGACCTGAACAGGAGGATCAGTGCTCCCTCACGGACTGCACTCGCCGACTGTACTTACCGACTGACTGGCTGGAAGCCCTGCAGCCCCACTGGACCCCAGGGAAAACGAGAATCCACCCCAGCATTCCCAAAGATAGGGAGGCTGGGGGGATTGAATTTTTTTACAAAATTTTAAAAAATGTGAGTGTGTGTGTGTGTTTGTGTCTGTTAGTTAGTGTGTCTGTTAGGTTGTGTCTTACTATGTGTGTGTCTTTTAGTGTGTGTGTCTGTTAGTGTGTTACTATGTGTGTGTGTTAGAGAGTGTGTTAGTGTGTGTGTGTGTCTGTTTGAGAGTGTGTGTGTCTGTTAGTATGTGTGTGTCTGTTAGTGAATGTGTTAGTATGTGTGTCAGTGTGCATGTGTGTCTGTTAGTGAGTGTGTTACTATGTGTGTGTCTGTTAGTGAGTGTGTGTCTGTTAGTGAGTGTGTTAGTGAGTGTGTGTCTGTTAGTGTGTATGCATGTCTGTTAGTGAGTGTATGCGTGTCTGTTAGTGAGTGTGTGTTTCTGTTAGTGTGTATGTTGTCTTTAAGTGAGTGTGTGTATGTGTGTCTGTCAGTGACTATGTATGTCTGTTAGCCAGTGTATGTGTGTCTGTCAGTGAATGTGTGTGTCTGACACTGAGTGTATATGTGTCTGTCAGTGAGTGTGTATGTGTATTTAGAAGGTGGGGTGGGGTGTGCCTGAGTTTTGTGATGCCTAGGGCAGCACAAAACCAGGATACACCACTGAGAAAGTGCCAAGGAGCCTTTGTATGAAAAACAGAGGAATAAAATAAAAGCCATTCTTAGCTTTCTAAATAATTTAATTATTTCAAATGTAGCATAGTTTAACGTTGAAAGCATGTAGTATATAGTAAAGTATAGCTTGACATATACACGGCACTAATTCACTCAGTATGACAGCTCAAACATAGGACCCGGCACATAGAATATTGTCCTCATACTTATAAAGGTGGAGCGCGAAATCAAATCCACATTCCCATAGGGTCCTTTGAGTGGCTTCAGCTCAGATGAGTATACGGAAAAAATAAATAAAATGCATATAATAGTGAAGCACAGTTGCAATCACAGCACTTTAAAATTGGGATTGGTCACTTTAAATATGTGCACGTCTTTTGGAAAAGGGGCACTTTATTCAAAAAAGGGCTATATTTGGTATAGACTAGACTGATATAGAGAAGTATTATGAGATTGTATGTTGATATTAATCTCTTTTATCAATTTCCCCTTTTTTTCTGAAAATTAGGTATGATGGTGAAAATTATTAGTACTGAAAATTGTTTGTTAGAAATGTATTAAATTGTTATGTGCAATATGACTATCAGGTATCTCGTTCAATACTGGCAAACATATGGTTAAATAGAGACTACATAGTTGTGATACACCTGTTTATGAGAGACTATTATAAGTGATCCAATAGGAAGCGAGAGGATCGCTTTAAATTTTGGACTAGTGAGACAAGGCAGCATCACTGCTTTACGTCCTGAGGAAGCTTCGGCGAAACGCGTAGACGCAGTGACGCACGCCTGTTACGTAGAGACGCAGAAGGGGTGGAGCACCCAGGAAGCTTGAAGAACCCCACTGACGCCCAAGATTATCGAGTGGTCCGCTTTCTCTATTATATCCGTGGAGGAAAAAGGAGAAGCCGACTGCCATTTAACATCGTGCCTGGGCTCAGGCAACTATACAGCGTTTGTGAGTAGCAGCTGGGACTGCATACACTCACTTATTTATCTTGTAAGAGGCTTATTGTTTATTTTTATCTTCACTGATTTTTATCTGATTTATGTATTCTATTTGAGATTGACTTTGATAATTTTTTTATCGTTAGGAGTGTCTCATGTTTAGCAACTATTAATAAATATTTGTAATTGATTGCAACTGTGCTTCACTATTATATGCATTTTATTTTTTTTTTTCCATATACTCATCTGAGCTGAAGCCACTCAAAGGACCCTATGGGAATGTGGATTTGATTTTGCGCTCCACCTTTACAAGTATTTTGTTTGATTGTTGGTGTGGGATTGGGTACTCACAGGTGTGTAGCAGCTTCTAGAGATTTGACCCTGTATTAGGAATATACAATATCTGTGGAGGTGTTCTAAGAATTTTGTAAAAAAAAAAAAAATTTCACCTCATTTTGTGCTTATATAGCCATATGACCGCGAAAAAGCAAGTTTGATCGTGAGTCTGAAGCCGCGGGTCTGTCCGTGAAATACCATTTTACTATTTGGTTTAGCCGCTCATACTAGAGGTGGCAGAGACTGGGAGCCCTAATTGGATCTGCTTTATTGGGAGAGTTTCTGTTGACAACGTAGGTGTACAGCTCCTGGCAGGTGACGGACTGCAGGTCAGATCCACCCTGTTGGAGAGTACATTTGGAATAATAGACGAACGGGGGAATGAACAGCTCTGTCATATTTTATGCCGGTGAGGTAGCTCAGTTGGTAAATTCCTTAACTACAAAGCCTGTTCAAAAATGCAAGGTCACAAGTTCAAATCTTGGCAGTGTCAACTCAGCCCTTCATCCTTCCAAGGTCAATAAAATTAGTGAATTGGGTAATGATAACATCTATATTGGGCAGACTAGATGGGCCGATTGGTTCTTATCTGCCATCACATTCTATGTTTCTATGTTTCTATGAAGATAGTGAATAGACACCAAAGGCTGGTTTGCAGCAAGGTTTTGCCCCTGACAAGCTGAAAAATCGTGGAACCGACAGTCCTGAATAGTAGGTGGCAGTAGATGGCTAAGCTAAGTACTCTCCAAATATTCATATTGCCTTTTTATATGTGGAAATATGCTATGTTATATTGGAATTTGAAATATATAATATACAATATATCACATAATATTAAACAAATACAGTACTGCAAAGTTGGTAGATAAAAGAATTGTTTCTTTCAAAGCTATCTGAGAAAGAGAAGAAAAAGGATCAGAAGGTCTAACAAGTTTCAGCTGCCTTTTTTCTTTCTTTTTTTTTTTTAAATGATATGTGAAATGGCTTAATTAATACTGCCAATCAAAGTGTAAAATCAGGGAACATATTTTTATATTCTCCCATACTGGCAGTTAGTCTTTTATCATATTAAGATTATACCTGCTAAATCCTCAGATAAGGTGTCTACAAAAAAAATAAAACATAAGGAACAAAAATGTGAACAAAAATGTGAACAAAAATGTGAAAAAGACCCCTCAAGTTTTTTTCTTCCGAAAAAAGTCGTCTGCAGAGAAAAATAATTCAGATATTTTTTCTCTGTCTAAGTCGAAAGATGAAGATTCTATGCAAAGTTTGATTAGTCAAACAGAAAATTATATTACAGCAGATTTCTTGAAACAGTGCCTGGAAGAACAACTGGTAGCAATAAGTGATGAATTAAACAACAATTCTACAGACATCAAAAATCAACTCAGAGATATAATGGAGAAATTAAAGTTAAATGAAGAGAAAATTTTAAGTCTTGAATTTGAAGGCAGAGTACTTAAAGAGCAAAATCAGCAATTAAATACACACCTGAGACAATTAGAAGGTAAAGTAGGAGAGCTAGAAGATCGCTCAAGAAGAAATAACTTAAGGATAAGAAATGTTCCGGAGGTGGTCACACAAATTATGGTCAGTACTCAAAATAGACTCTCAGAATTTACTCTTCTATGGAAAGATTCTTTTTCTAAATATATTTTTTATTAATATTATCACAAAATACATTAAAAAAAGTCATTAGCATACATTACACTCAGCATAGGTATTGGTTTGAAGCAGGTTACACACAAAAAAAAATACAAAAAGCATGTACAAGAATCAATACATACTATCTTCTTATAATGGTAAAACCCAAATTACAAATGATAACCTGCACCATTCCCCCATCTGCCCAACTTCCTCACCAAACCCCCGGTGATCCTAAATTGAAAGGATACTCCACGTGTTAAACATCATCCCCAACCATATCTTAGAGAAAGAGCCCTAGAACATAAAAAACACTCTATATAAGTAAGAGTGAAAAAATATTCTAGAGGTTGTAAAAATGGAAAACCCGGGAAGATGGGGTATATCCGGGTCACAAACCCTCAATACCCATGAACCACAAGCACACACATCTCACATACCTAGTTCCGAAGTTCCATGGGGAGGTGAGCTGATGAATGAATAGCCTAGATTATAAAGAATTTTGTCCATGGGTTAAACAATAGTCATCCCATTTATAATTCAGGGCTATATAAACCCCTAATTGCCCATCCTCTCTTTCTAATGCTCTATTTCTCTGCATGATCCTTTCCACATCTAACCATTTTGGCAACCTCCCTGCTTTCCAATTTACAGCAATCAACCATTTCGCTATTGAAAGGATACCAAGCAGGAGGGATTTTAGTTTATTTGTGCGGTAACTAGGCATGAAATGAAACAGAACCAATTCTGGGATTAAAACAATCTTTTCACCAGTGATACGAGACACCTCACATTGTACCTCCTTCCAATATTTTTGTATATAAGGGCAAAGCCACCACATATGTAACGCTGAACCTACTTGGCCACAGCCTCTCCAACATAGTTTAGATGTATCATCTTTCTTCATTTGCCATAATTTAAGCGGCGTTATATACCATCTATTTACAATTTTAAAATATTGCTCCCTATATGAGACATGTTTAATTAATTTATCTGTTGAAACAAAAGCAGCCAACCATGTCTTCATGGGCCAGGATTGATTTAGTTCTTCCTCCCAAATTTTTACATTCAGAGGTTTAATGTTTAAATCCCCATCTCTCAAACAATTGAAGCATTTCAATAGCATATGCTTCCTATTTGTTGAACATATTATTTTTTCACAATAAGTCAACTGTCTAAACTCTTTTAGGCAATAAATAGATGAACAAATGCTCAATTTCAACCTGTTATATTCTAACCACATATTGGCTGGAATTTTAAAATTAGACTGAATATAATCAAATTGGAGAAATTTATTATCAACATACAAATCTCTTAGATAACTACATCCCGCCTTTAGTAGTATCTCTAGCAAAGGAGATTGAATCTTCTCCTGAATCCATAAAATAGGCGTGATCGTGCTTGGAAATGGGATCAAAGAATATTTATGATTCAACTTCCGCCAGCCTTTGAGAATATACCATAGTGGTGAATTTTTACTATGTATTAAACCACTAGTTAAATCCTCACGATAAAGAATTGAGTTCAGATATATTTCTTTAAAAAAATTAGCTTCTGTCGATACCCAATTGTTATTTTGTGCCGCTTCCTCCCATCTCAATGCGTGTGCCAGAAGGGAGGCTTCCTGATATTTCTTAATATCTGGGTATGCGATCCCACCGCCAGAAAACTTTTTAGCCAATATTGGTATCTTAATTTGCATTCTTTTGTTCTGGTCGAATGTATACATCTATCGCCCTTTGTAAATTATTCAACAAATAAACGGGACAGTGCCATGGTATACAACGCATGATATAGGTGATCTTAGGGAATAATGTCATTTTAGTCGCTGCTATTCTACCTGACCAGGAAATCTTGAGATTTTTCCATGTAGATAGTACTTGCATTATAATAGAATAAACTAATTGAAAGTTAACTTCAATTTAACTGATATAATTGGCTAAGATAATTTTTCTCAGACCGCCCCATATTGAGACACATCGCTTCCGATTTTCTTACATTTAATTTATAATTAGAAATTTCATCGAAAGATGAGAGGTCAAACTAATAAAAAGAAGGGCACAAGAAATAAGAAAGCTGAGAAGAGGAAAAGAGAGAAAGAAAAGGGTAAAGAAAAGGAGAAAGAAAGGTAGCAGTACTGTATGGTGTGAATGAGAGTATGAATGAGGTTAAGATGATGTTTTTCTTTTGTTTTTGGCAGTTTTTTCCTCTTCGTTCCTTCAATTTTCCCTCGGCTGGTCCCGTCCCCTCTCTAGATAGAAGACCCCTGAATAAATAATGACAAGTAATAGGAAAGGAAGAAGAGAGGGAGGCAGGGAGAGGGAGGAGGAGTAAGAGGGGGAGGGGAGGGAGGAAGAGGATAGGAGAAAATAATAAAAGCTCAACCTGGGTTATGTAGTTAACTGCTTGTTTTTATTAAGTAGAGTTGAGCCAGCAAATGTTTATGATGACCAAGATACCCGGCCATATATGAAGATATACCTGAATTACAAAGAGGCGGGTATAGTCTGAAACAAAAGAAAAAAAAAAGAAAAAAATTAAAAAAAAAAAAGAAATTTCACTATATTCAGATATGACCTCTTGAAGAGCTGTTAGGGATTTTTCTGGATTTTCTACTGTTATTATTACATTATCAGCGTAAAGAGAAATTACATGAGATTTTCGATTCACAACAATTCCTGTTATATCAATAGATTCCCTTATCGCACACACCAATGGTTCAATAATCAGGGCAAAAATTAAAGGAGACAATGGGCATTCCATTAATAAACCTAAATCGATTCCTCACCATCTACCAAGAGACTTAATAGTTAATTTTCAATCATTTCAATTTAAAGAAGCCATATTACGGGCAGCCAGAAGAAGACCGACTAGAGAAGCAGAGTTTGGAAATATTAAGATTCATCTTTCTACACCAGAATTCAAAGAAGGAAATTTATGGAGGCCACGAATATTCTGCGAAGCCTAAATATAAGATATTCATGGATCTACCCAAGCAAAATAAAGATCATTACAGAAGGAATAGTGGAGACTTTTGATACGTCATCTCAGGTTGAAGAATGGATTAAAACGAAGAAAAAAAAACAAGTCTCCACTACGGAATAAATTAAAAATGGAAATAAAAGACCTGGACTGAATGAGTACTTATAACCATTAGTATAAGTACTGTTCACATAAGATAAAAAAAAAAATTGGGGGGGTAAAAGACAGTTTTAACAAGTGTATTTAGGACTTAAGTCATACAATATAAATATAAAGCAAATTAGGCAGAGGGTATATGAATCTTGATTACACTACTAGAGGAGTTTCACGGCACTGAAATAATGTAACACCCCATTAGAAAGTACATATATGAGGCACTTAGGATTATAGAAAAAGAAAAAGTAACAAGTCTTTGATTAGTTTAGCTGAATTTAGAGAGTCACAATTATTAGAGAAAGATAAGTTAGTCACTATAACAAGGAATAGAAAAAGGGAAGAGAAAATATATATATATATATATTTTTTTTCTAGAGTTAGAATATTTGTGTAAAAGAAAATTTTAACAAGACATCTAGAATTCAAGTCATGTAATATAAATATACAGCAAAATGGGAAGAAGATATGCGAATTTTGATTATACCATCAGATGAGTTTCACGGCACTGAAATAATGTAATACTATATGAGGCACTTACGATTATAGTAAAAGAATAGTATCAAATCTTTGATTGGGTCACCAGAGTACAAAGAGTCACAATTATTATAGAAATATAAGTTAGTCACTATAAAGGATGGAAAAACACTTGGTTTGATCCACAATATCTGTGTATATCTAGCAGTATGGTTGGCTTCCCTGGGTTCCAGTGGGGACCAGACTGGCCTGGTACAGGTCAAAGACAGGAGCTGCAACAGCAGCTGCAGGCTGTTCTACTACGTTGTGGATTCCCATTCACAAGTGCTTGGAGGAAGTGATCTGAGATAATTTCCTCTATGTGCTGCAATGCTTAAATTGAGGATTGTCCTTCACCATCTTTTCGTATTAGCAGATATTTGAAGTTTTACTGGGACTCCTGATAGGCCAGAGCCTGTTTGGCTCTAGCAGCCTTGAGTGCCGTGCAAAGACACCTCGAGTGCCGTGCACGGCACTAGTGCCGTAGGTTGCCTACCTCTGGTACAGACATTTCTATATAAAAATAATATAAGAGGTGTAACAGGAGAGAATGGGTTAACTGTTACATGATAGCTTCACCTAAATTTCAATCCAATAATAACTAATGTTCTCCCTTTTTCTGGGGCTCAGTCTCTACCACCAAACCTATGTAAAGGTTAAATAGTGGGCAACAAGACTCACCCAGTAAATTGGTTGCTTTTGACTCTTTTTAGAGTCTGTGTGTATGTTTATATGTTTTTATTAGAGTATGTAGGTGATGATGTCCTAGGTAAGCGTTTTTGTATTAGCTTGCTTGTATGTTTACGAGAGTTGCTCAATCTGTATATAACAAGGATATTTGAATATGGTTAAAATGATAACGATTAATATTCAGGGATTGAACATTCCACAAAAAAATACATGCTTTTCAAGATTATTTAAGAAGGGAGGATGTTCAAATCGCTTTTGTTCAGGAGACTCATTGGTGCAAACAAGATGAAAAAAGATGGGTTAGCAGATTTTTTCCTGTAAAAATATGTGCTTCCAGAGAGCAAGGAAAGAGAGGTGGGGTGGCAATATTTTTCTCTAAAGCCCTTAAAATTAATGTAAAGTACATAGAAGCAGACCCGGAAGGTAGATTCGTCATATTAGTATGTTCAGTTAATGAAGAGTTATTTACTTTGGTAACTGTCTACTTGCCCAATAAAAATCCTATGAGCTTACTAAGATAAGTATTAAATAAAGTAGAAAAGGTTGGGGTAGGTTTAAAGATATATGCCGGAGAGTTTAATTGTACACATGACCCCAAAATGGATACATTTTCTGAAAGACAGATCTTGGGATAACCAAGTTGTAAAAAATGCAAGAACCTTTAATAATTTGTTAAAAAGGGAAGGATTATATGATATCTGGAGAATTAAAAACTCAGATGCTAAAGAATTTTCATTCTATTCTTGGCCCCATGATTCTTATTCGAGAATAGATTATATATTTGGAGAACTGAAATTAATAGAAAGAATTTTAAAATAGAAATAAAACCAGTAATATGGTCTGATCATAATAGTGTTTCTCTAGAATTAAAAAATAGTAATTTCAGAAGAAATAATTATAATACTTGGAGGTTAGATGATATTCTACTAACAGACAAGGATAACATGGAGCATATTATTATTATTATTATGATATTTATAGAGCGCCGTCAAATTCCGCAGCGCTTTACAATGGGTGGGCGAACAGACATGTAGTTGTAACCAGACAAGTTGGACACACAGGAACAGAGGGGTTGAGGGCCCTGCTCAATGAGCTTACATGCTAGAGGGAGTGGGGTAAAATGACACAGAGAGGTAAGGATAGTATTAGACTAGTGACAGTTGCAGAAGAGGAATCAGTTGGGAGCTATAAACAGTTTAATTGATACGCTTTTATGAAGAAGTGGGGTTTTAACGATTTTTTGAAGGAGTGGAGACTGGGTGAGCATCTAACGGAGGAATGAAGCGAGTTCCACAGGAACGGTGCAGCCCTCGAGAAATCTTGAAGGCGAGCATCAGAGGTGGGAGTACGGACAGAAGATAGACGTAAGTCTTCAGCAGATCGTAAGGGCCTAGACGGGACATACTTGTGTATAAGGGAGGATAGATAGGTGGGAGCAGCATTATGTAGAGATTTGAAAGCAAGAACCAGAATTTTAAATTGAGCTCTATATTTTATACCAAGTGTTTCTTCCGAAAAAACAACAATGGACAGGTAGATGAAGCCACCTTATGGTGTTTATATTAAGCAGTAATAAGGGGCCATTGTATCATGTTAAAGAAATTAAACAACAAAAAATGGTGCTAGTTTACAAGATCTGCACATTCAATTCTATAATTTAAGTAAGGAAAATAGTGCCAATCCTAGCAGAGAAAATCAGATAAAAATAGCGCTTATTAAATCTCATATTCAAGACAAGATTTGTGAAAAAATGTGAATAAATATGTTGAAATTAAATGTCAAATTTTATCATAAAATGAATATAGCAGATTGTCATAGCCTAATTGCTGGTATTACCGATACCCTGACACTTCCGGGTAGCCGGAGCTCTGCCACGCCCCCTTTCTCTGACGCGGTCCTCCCACGCTACTTCGGGAGACCGCGCCAGATCCAAATTGCTGGATTATTGAAAAAGGATACGACCGCAATCACATACCCGGCAAAAGTTTCTTCACTCTCTTTCACGTGTACCGGACCCAGACTGGATTTCGCTGACTCCCTCTCTCCTCACCACGACCTCAGATTGTATCACGGACAACTCTTCCATGCTTAAGAACTTTCCCAGCATGGTGAAAAGCTAAAAGCAAGCTGGAACTATTCTCATCAAAACCGAAGTAGTATCTTCAGTTCTAAATCGGATTCTGCCTGCTGGCAAGTCTGTTTAACTTTCTATTGCTACAACTATCAACCCCTTCTGTAAATTGTCGGACTGTTACTTCCCAGGAAGCCAGTCATTTCCATGGACTAACTAATTGCTTTTCTAACACTATTGCAAAACTGCTTCTGCTTGCTTCATTTAACAACGCTAATATTTAAAGCTACAGTACCAGTATTATTGTTTGCTTCTCCCCCAAATTAATTCATTAAAGAACCATCAGATATCTGCAGTTGTGTTCTATATATATATATATACATATATATATTATTCAAGTGAACATTACACAGATAAAATATTGTCCAATGAGGGGGCGGAGCTTAACCGCCGACTGGAACGGTCGCATATCCTGAGTGCTTTGCGCAAACGGGCTCTAAATCGACAACAAATCGATTTAAAAACTTGAGATTTGGGCAAATACCCTATAGCAGACAAACCTTGAAAGCCACAGGACCCGACAGCACCAAACTACCAGCAGCACCGGACTGAAATTGGCGGTTACAGCCGGGGCAGACTTACGACTCGCACAAGACTCACTCACAGCGCGGACGGGTGACGCGGCCGATCCTCCATCTCGCAGCTGACTACAAAGCCTGAAGTCTCCCCACAACTCTCTCCCCCCCCTGCCGGCGAGGGATATCCCGGCACCTGCTAAACACGAAACAGCGGTGAACCCGGGAGGAGAAGGGGAGCCCGGGGTCCCACGTGGCCTGCCCAAGATGGCCGCCGCACAGACATCTCGATTAACCCGCACGAACATAGCGGCCCAGACCTGGGGAAAGGCCTTCGAGGCTCGTTTTGAGGCAGTTTGCCAGGCCTTCTGGGACCGCCTGGCTGAACACCAGAAGCTACGTACCCCCCTGGGCCGCAGAGGTCAGGTGGAGTGGAGCCTGTTACCTGCCACCCTTCTGGGCCGGGAGCCCAACAAGAGCTGCCCCTAAAGCACAGCCCATTTACACACAGGGCAGACCGCAGACCTGCAAACCCCGGGGCCCATGATCCTGCAACCGAAAACTGCAAGATCAGCAGACCGAGAATAAGGGCTCCCAATGCAACTCGGAGCAGAGGTCGCAGAGCACGCCGCGCAAAGATACCAACCCGATATGGCCCACAGGCTCCCCGCGGCTACTACATGAAGCCGAGACCTACGATTCAACCACCTACGGGCAAGCCCACCACACGGCTCCGAACCCGTATGATATCACGGGAAACCCCAGAGAAGCTGAAAGAGACCCCACTTACCTGCAACATAAAAGCAGACCTACACGGAGACAGACGGACAAGCCAGCCACCGGAACCAGCGGTACGGCCCCTACCTGTGCCCCAGCAGGACTGCCAAGTACCCCAATCATCTATCCCAGCGCTGGGCATAGGCTGACGGCGGGCACAAAGGCCGGGACTCTCAGAGGCTCATACCCAAAACCTCTACCACAACGGACGTTGTGTTTACCATTCTGCAGCCTCCTAAGCAGAGAATCATCAAACCGTAGATTTTATAATTATTATGTGCCAATAAGCAATCTATGTTTAAGCTTATCGCAAATGTTTAGCAATGTGATGTATCGAGTATGACCATAACAGAATAGCCCGTAGCGATAGTCTGCTAGCACTATAAGCCTGATTCAAATGTTATGCACACAGACAGTTTAACCAATCTGTGAACAGCTAGCCTGCAATACTCTCAACTTTAATTATAACCTGTCTTATGCAAATCCTGTTTCTTACTTTATTAGTAATCAGTTTGGATATAACTCTATGTCAAGCGTTAATAACCCAAAAATGTGCAAAGTTTCTTCCACTGCCTAATTAATGCAAATATTTTCTTTTTGACTCTGCATTCTCTTGCTGTTGTGGCAGGGTGTGCTAAATGTTATATTTCATGCACAAATAAAATAAAGAATTTAAAAAAAAATTAAAAAAAAATTGTCCAATAAGCTTAAAAAAAAAAAAAAAATACAAGCAATCAGATAGATAAAATAATGAGTAATGAAACTCTATGCCTTTTGCACGGGGAGATAGGAAAGGCTTTCAACTACTATTATGCCAAGCTTTATAGTCTTTCGGAAACTACTTCTATTAAAATTAAAGAATATATCAAATCAGCTAAGTTAAATAAAGTAACAGATATTCAAATCTCGGACTTAAATAAAGAGGTAACGAAGGAAGAGATTAATAGGACAATAGATAGTCTTGAAAATTATAAAACCCCAGGCCCGGATGGTTTTGGGAATACATTTTTTAAGCTAATGAAAATGCAATTATTGGTTCATTTGAAAAACATGTTTAATTTCGTAGTTAATAAAAGGTAGTTTCCCAAGTGAAATGATGAAAGCTAATATTATACCAATATTGAAACCAGGGAAAGATCCTATCAGTGTCAAAAGTTACCGCCCGATATCTTTAATATATTCTCTTCAAGTTATTCTCTTCTATAATTGCTGGAAGACTTAAAAAAAGTTCTTAAACAGCTGGTCCACCAGCAGTGGCGGCTCTAGACTTGGCAAGGCCTTAGGCGAAATTCATACATGAGGCCCCCACTAACACCATTATTGGAAAAAAATTGCAGTTGACTTGTGTGTGTATAAGAAGCTGTAGATATATTAAAGGGGAAGCTTGCAGTACTGGATATAGAGAACTAGTCTTTGTATACATTGTTGCATTGTCTACCTGTGTGTGCCTGAGAGTGTGTGTCTGGCAGTGAGTATCTTTGTATATGTATGTATGTTTCCCTGAGCATGTGTATGTTTGTGTACTGCCTGTGGCCTTTGGCATTAAGTTCATGGCGACGCTATGTTTTATGACAGTGTGTAGAATGATTGCCTTTAGGGGTTACAGGGTGAGTAAAGGAGTAACTGTGGCAGGGTGAGTGTAAAAGAGCAGGAGGGTGCCAGAGGGCGCAGAGTGGTGCCCGTGTGTTTAGAGGGAGCGATAGTGTGTATGGAGGTAGGTGACAGTGTGTGTGGAGGTAGGTGACAGTGTGTGTGGGGAAAATGACATAGTGTAGGGAGGTGGCATAGTGTGAGGGGGTGGCATAGTGTGAGGGGGTGACAGAGTAAGAAGGGGGTGGCATTAGTGTGAGAGTGTTACATTAGTGTAAGGGGTGTGACAGAGTAAGAGGGGAGAGACAGAGGGGGTGACAGAGTGAGAGGGAGGGTGACAGCATGAGAGGGAGGGTGACAGAGTAAGAGGGGGCGACAGAGTAAGAGGGGGCGACAGGGTAAGAGGGGGCGACAGGGTAAGAGGGGGCGACAGGGTAAGAGGGGGCGACAGGGTAAGAGGGGGCGACAGGGTAAGAGGGGGGAGACCTAATGTGTGAGGGGGCCGGGGGAGACCTAGTGTGTGAGGGGGCCAGGGGAAACCTAGTGTGTGAGGGGGAGACCTAGTGTGTGAGGGGGGAGACCTAGTGTGTGAGGGGGGAGACCTAGTGTGTGAGGGGGGAGACCTAGTGTGTGAGGGGGGAGACCTAGTGTGTGAGGGGGGAGACCTAGTGTGTGACGGGGGAGACCTAGTGTGTGACGGGGGAGACCTAGTGTGTGACGGGGGAGACCTAGTGTGTGAGGGGGAAACCTAGTGTGAGGGGGAGACATAGTGTGAGGGGTGGAGACATAGTGTGAGAGGGGGTGACATAGTGTGAGAGGGGGTGACATAGTGTGAGAGGGGGTGACATAGTGTGAGAGGGGGTGACATAGTGTGAGAGGGGGTGACAGGGTGAGAGGGGGTGACAGGGTGAGAGGAGGGTGACAGAGTGAGAGGAGGGTGACAGACTGAGAGGAGGGTGACAGAGTGAGAGAGGGTGAGAGGGGGGAGACCTAATGTGTGAGGGGGAAACCCAGTGTGAGGGGGAAACCCAGTGTGAGGGGGAAACCTAGTGTGAGGGGGGCTGACATAGTGTGAGGGGGGCTGACATAGTGTGAGGGGGGGGGTGACAGTGTTAGAGGGGGTGACAGTGTTAGAGGGGGTGACAGTGTTAGAGGGGGTGACAGTGTTAGAGGGGGTGACAGTGTTAGAGGGGGGTGACAGTGTTAGAGGGGGGTGACAGTGTTAGAGGGGGTGACAGTGTTAGAGGGGGGTGACAGTGTTAGAGGGGGTGACAGTGTTAGAGGGGGTGACAGTGTTAGAGGGGGGTGACAGAGTGATAGAGGGTGACATTGTGAGAGAGGGTGACGGTGTGAGGTGGGGTGACGGTGTGTGGGGAGTGACAGAGTAAGGTGGGTGACATAGTGTGGGGGGGTTACAGGGTGGGTGACAGAGTAAGAGGTGGGGTGACAGGTGAGGTGGCAGAGTGAGAGGGGGTGACAGGTGAGGTGGCAGGGTGAGAGGGGGTGACAGGTGGGGTGGCAGGGTGAGTGACAGGGTCAGATGTGGGGTGAGAGGGGAGGCAGGGTGAGGGGGGTGACAGGTGGGGTGGCAGGGTGAGAGGGGGTAACAGGGTGAGAGGGGGCGACAGTATTAGGGGGTGACAGGTGGGGTGGCAGGGTGAGTGACAGGGTCAGATGTGGGGTGAGAGGGGAGGAAGGGTGAGGGGGGTGACAGGTGGGGTGGCAGGGTGAGAGGGGGTGACAGGGTGAGAGGGGGTGACAGTATGAGGTGGGGTGACAGTGTGTGGGGAGTGACAGGGTGGGTGACAGTGTGGGGGTCACAGGGTGGGTGACAGAGTAAGAGGTGGGGTGACAGGGTGAGAGGGGGTGACAGTGTTAGAGGGGGTGACAGTGTTAGAGGGGGTGACAGTGTTAGAGGGGGGTGACAGAGTGATAGAGGGTGACATTGTGAGAGAGGGTGACGGTGTGAGGTGGGGTGACGGTGTGTGGGGAGTGACAGAGTAAGGTGGGTGACATAGTGTGGGGGGGTTACAGGGTGGGTGACAGAGTAAGAGGTGGGGTGACAGGTGAGGTGGCAGAGTGAGAGGGGGTGACAGGTGAGGTGGCAGGGTGAGAGGGGGTGACAGGTGGGGTGGCAGGGTGAGTGACAGGGTCAGATGTGGGGTGAGAGGGGAGGCAGGGTGAGGGGGGTGACAGGTGGGGTGGCAGGGTGAGAGGGGGTAACAGGGTGAGAGGGGGCGACAGTATTAGGGGGTGACAGGTGGGGTGGCAGGGTGAGTGACAGGGTCAGATGTGGGTTGAGAGGGGAGGAAGGGTGAGGGGGGTGACAGGTGGGGTGGCAGGGTGAGAGGGGGTGACAGGGTGAGAGGGGGTGACAGTATGAGGTGGGGTGACAGTGTGTGGGGAGTGACAGGGTGGGTGACAGTGTGGGGGTCACAGGGTGGGTGACAGAGTAAGAGGTGGGGTGACAGGGTGAGAGGGGGTGACAGGTGGGGTGGCAGGGTGAGATGGGGTGAGGGGGGGTGACAGGGTGAGATGGGGTGCGGGGGGGGTGACAGGGTGAGATGGGGTGAGGGGGGTGACAGGGTGAGATGGGTGACAGGGTGAGATGGGGTGAGGGGGGTGACAGGGTGAGATGGGGTTGGGGGGTTACAGGGTGAGGGGGGTGACAGGGTGAGATGGGGTGAGGGGGGGTGACAGGGTGAGATGCGGTGAGGGGGGGTGAGATGTGGTGTGACAGGGTGAGATGGGGTGACAGGGTGAGATGGGGTGAGGGGGTGAGATGGGGTGAGGGGGTGACAGGGTGAGATGGGGTGAGGGGGGTGAGCTGGGGTGAGGGGGGGTGACAGGGTGAGGGGGGGTGACAGGGTGAGATGGGGTGAGGGGGGTGACAGGGTGAGATGGGGTGAGGGGGGTGACAGGGTGAGACGGGGTGAGGGGGAGTGACAGGGTAAGATGGGGTGAGGGGGGTGAGATGGAGTGAGGGGGGGTGACAGGGTGAGGGGGTGACAGGGTGAGATGGGTGACAGTGTGAGATGGGGTGAGTTGGGTGACAGTGTGAGATGGGGTGAGGGGGGTGACAGTGTGAGATGGGGTGAGGGGGGTGACAGTGTGAGATGGGGTGAGGGGGGTGACAGTGTGAGATGGGGTGAGGGGTGAGGTGGGGTGAGGGGGGGTGACAGGGTGAGGGGGGTGACAGGGTAAGATGGGGTGAGGGGGGGTGACAGGGTGAGATGGGGTGAGATGGGGTGAGGGGGGTGACAGGGTGAGATGGGGTGAGGGGGGGTGAGATGGGGTGAGGGGGGGTGAGCTGGGGTGAGGGGGGGTGACAGGGTGAAATGGGGTGAGGGGGTGAGATGGGGTGAGGGGGGTGACAGGGTGAGATGGGGTGAGGGGGGTGAGATGGGGTGAGGGGGGGTGACAGGGTGAGATGGGGTGAGGGGGTGAGATGGGGTGACAGGGTGAGATGGGGTGAGGGGGTGAGATGGGGTGAGGGGGGTGAGATGGGGGTGACAGGGTGAGATGGGGTGAGGGGGTGAGATGGGGTGAGATGGGGGTGACAGGGTGAGATGGGGTGAGGGAGGTGAGATGGGGTGAGGGGGGTGAGATGGGGGTACAGGGTGAGATGGGGTGAGGGGGATGAGATGGGGTGAGGGGGGGTGAGATGGGGTGAGGGGGGTGAGATGGGGGTGACAGGGTGAGATGGGGTGAGGGGGGTGAGATGGGGGTGACAGGGTGAGATGGGGTGAGGGGGTGACAGGTGGGAAGACAGGGTGAGGGGGGGGTCAAAATGTACCTTTTTCCCTGGTGGTCCAGTGGGGTCAATCTGTCCCTGGTGGTCCAGTGTCCTGGATGGCTCCCTGGTGGTCCAGTGGGCTTTCCGCTCTGCAGCTCAGCCGGATGCAGAGCTGCAGACCACATGGGCAAAGTCTCGCGATCTCCATTCAGAGCGTTGCTTTGGTAACCCGCGGCAACGCTCTGATTGGCTGGAGATCGCGAGACCTCAGTCTGCAGCTCACACCCGGCGGAGCTGCAGACTGAGGCTGGCTCTCTCCCCGGGTGGCCTGACAGGAGGGGCCTCGCACCCGGCGGCATACCGGGCAAGCCGCCGGGCCCCCTCCTGTGTCGGGTCCTCGGTCATAGACCGAGAACCCGATATGTCAGTCTGCCCTCAGGTGATTTAGGCGGCCGCGAGGCCCCTGACTGCGCGAGGCCTTAGGCGGTCGCCTAAATCGCCTAATTAGAGAGCCGCCTCTGTCCACCAGGATCAAACAGGCTTTGTGCCAGATAGAATGGCAAATAACAACATTAGAAGATTAATAGATGTCTTGGATTTAGCTCAAACAAATGGAGGTCCCATGCTGATCCTGTCTTTAGATGCCGAAAAGGCCTTTGACAGGGTCAGCTGGGACTTTATGAAGTGTACATTAGAAGAAATAGGCATACAAGGATGGCTTCTAACTGCTTTTTTTGCTTTATATAAATCTCCAATGGCCAGAACAGTAGGCCCAGGTTTGTGTTCAAACTGGTTCAACTTAAAAAACTGAACCAGACAGGGATGTCCTTTATCCCCTATACTTTATATATTGACTCTGGAAGTACTGGCATGTAAAATCAGACAAAATACTAAGATTAAAGGATGTATAACAAAAAAAAAGAGATATAAAATTATCTTTATATGCTGACGACGCTATTTTATTTCTAAGTGAACCGTCAATCTCGCTTCCAAATGTGATGGAAGAGATACAAATGTACCGTACAGTTTCAAACTACAAGTTAAATAATACAAAATCATCTGTTTATATATATATATATATATATATATATATATATATATATATATATATATAAATTTGCCAAAACAAGATATAGATTTATATCAAGAAGCATTCGGCTTTATTAATACTAAGACATTCTCATATTTGGGAATGAAAATTTTGAAGGATATCAAAAATATCATGCATATAAATTTTATGGATCTTCTTAAGGAAACAAATAGTTAAATCAAAAATTTAACAGTGAAATCTTGGAAAAACTATCAGATTAATACACTTAGAGATTTGTTTGAAGATAGCAAAATAAAATCATTCAAAATGTTGGTAAATGAGTTCCATCTTCCTGACAATTAATTACTTTCTTATATCAGAGTTAAGCATTTTTTTAGAGAAGGTCACCTTAGTTACTGAAGGAACCCTGTACGACATTTTAAAGACTATCTTAGAGCAGAGTAAAATAAATCAGCTGTTCTCTAGATGTGTTAGAATTTTAGAGGGTGCTTATGATCTGGCAATACCCACTGCTATTAAAAATTGGAATAGTGACTTAAATAAAAATATAGGCCTAGCGTCTGAAGCGGACGGTCGCATGGCCATGTAGCTCCTGTCCGAGAAGCGAAATAAACCTTAATACTCGCATTTAAATCCACGCCAAAACTCGCACGGGGAGACCTAGAGACCCCACAAGCACGATGGGCAGGAAAACTAAAAAGGCGAGACCTGACAAGCCCCGCCAGGGCATGGATATCGGGGAATTATGGCGGCAAGCACACGATGCTGCAGGAGCCAATATGGCGTCTCTGCACGGCGGCTGCTCAGATTTCGCAGACAGGTCATCGGACGAAGATGAGGGAGACCTCGTGCTGTCCATGCCGACACCATCACGGACACAGCCACCCACGAAACCCCATACCCCAGTGACCATGGAAGCAATTGGGGCCCTCATGGCTGATCACCATAAAAAAATAGCGGACGATGTGGCCCTGCTTAGAGGGGACATTAAGGGCATTACCAACAGGCTGGATGCAGTGGAAGCTACCTCCACCGATCACGCGAAACAGATTGCAGACCTCCAGGCGGCGATCCGAGACTTACAACAAAAAAACCAGCAACACGAGCAACAAATTGCCGCCCACGAAGATAAAAACTGACAAAACAATTTAAAGCTACACGAGGGGTTGCAGACACCGCCCCAGAGGCTGAACTGCCACATTTTGTCAGGAGACTACTCACAGCGTTATTAACGCCCAAGGCAGCAAAAGCAACCGCCCTGGAAAGAATATTCTGCATACTGCGTCCAGCAACAGCCCCACCAAATGCAACAGGGGACCTGATTCTCCAATTCCAATCGTTCAGGGACAAACAAGCGGTACTGGATGTCGTTAAAGGTCAGCCTACATACCCCTTTGAGGGAATGACCATCTCATTCTACGCGGACTTAACGGGCAGTACACTGGCGTGGAGGAGACATATGAGCCCATTTACAGCTCTCCTGCGCCTCCAACAAATCCGGTACCGGTGGGGACCGGGGCGCACCCTTACTGTAGAAGCTGGGGGCAACAGGCATATAATCCACGACATACAAGAGGCCACTGAGAAGCTGGGTATACTTGGCCTCCCCTTGAACGCACTGGTTCAGTCGACGCGACCAACAAGCCAATTGCACCCACCAGGAGGATATTCGGCTGAAGCCCCAGAGTTTGTACCCCGGAGACCACCCGCAGACCCCTATGCCACAGTCACAACCTGAAGCTGGACATATCCTGTAGGTCTAATGTACCATACTACACAACACCGTGCAAACCTCCCGATGACCTGGGGATCCAGGCATACCTCTAACGTATGCTTATGCATGATATAGAACTCATCTACGTTTTGAGAACTTTTTACATTTTTATATCTTCATATATTTCTGTTACCTTTGTTCTTTGTATTTTTTAGATACATATTTTTATATTTTATGTTCGCTTTTACATTTTTGTTACCACCGTGGGCCTATGCTCACACAGCCAGCCAACTGGCTCTGTCTGATGACGCCACCCAGTCGGCTTCATTGAGAGTCTATGCACTAGCTCTATAAGCACTTACTATACATAATTGGCATTTTGTTATCAATACGTAACCCTCACACACTACATGCAGGCTCTGCTTATAAGACCTAGATCATGACACAGGGCATATTCATAAGTATGTAAACTTTTTATATTCTTATATGTTTAATGTGCCCTTTTTCTTTATACAGTGGGACCTCGGTTTACAAACGCCTCGGTTAACATAATTTTCGGTTTACGAATGAAAATCCATTGAAAATAATGCCTCGGTTTACAAATTTGTTTCGCAATACAAAGCAAGTTTCCCTAGGATGCATTGCACCTGGGAGGTTTATAGCACTGCCCCCTCCCTGCCGGAGCCTGTGGGTAACACGTGGCGTCGAGTGTGGAGGTGTTGGAGCGGCTTTTGCATCGAGTTTTGGAGCCATTCTGGAAATTGTTTGCAGTTGTTTTGGGACTTTTTGGTGCATTTCTCAAGCTGTGGAAAGGTAGGGAGCTGATCTTCGTCGTTTGCATGCCTTTTATTGTGTGTTCTGCATTGTGGGTTGGTTTTGATGCCAGCTCGTTTTGACTTTTTTCTGACCTCCACAATGGATTAATTGGTTTTCAATGCATTCCTATGGGAAACTGCGTTTCGGTTTACAAATTTTTCACAAAAGGAAACGTCCCAGAGAAAGCATTAAATACGTAAACCGAGGTCCCACTGTATTTGTTATAGATGTATCTTTGTTTTTTGTTTTTTTAGATTTTATGCTCCCTTCATCATCTCTATTCCCATCGTGGGTCTATGCTCATACATCCAGACAGCTAGCTATGTCTGATGACACCAACCAGTCGGCTCCATTGAGAGTCTATGCACTAGCTCTATAAGCACCTACAATACATAATTGGCATTTTGCTATCAATACGTAACTCTCACACACTACATGCAGGCTTTGCTTATAAGACCTAAATCATAACACAGGGCATATTCATAAGTATGTAAACTTTTTATATTCTTATATGTTTAATGTGCCTTTCTCTTTATATTTGTTATAGATGTATCTGTTTTTTTTTTTATTCTAGGCTCCCTTCATCATCTCTGTCCCCATCGTGGGTCTATGCTCATACATCCAGACAGCTAGCTATGTCTGATGACACCAACCAGTCGGCTCCATTGAGAGAGTCTATGCACTAGATATCTAAGCACCTATTACATATACCTGGCGTCTTGCTATCAATACATAGTCCTCACCCACTACATGCAGGCTCTGCTTATAAGACCTGGATCATGACACAGGGCATATTCATAAGTATGTGAACTGTTTATATTTTGATATATTTTATGTGCCCTTTTTTCTTTGTATTTGGTATGAATATATTTTTTATATTTTATGTTCCCTTTTTCACTTTTGTCGCCAACACGAGCCTATGCTCATACATCCAGACAGCTAACCATGTCTGATGGCACCCACTAGTCAGCTCCATGGAGAGCCTATACACTAGCTCTGTAAGCACTTACTATGCGTAACTGACGTCTTGCTATCAATACGCAGCCCTCACACACAGCGTGCAGGCTCTGCTTATAAGACCTAGATCATGAAATAGGGCGTATTCATTAGGTTATTCTTACTGTCACCTGATCCGCCCTAAGTACAATGTGCGAGGCCTCCAATAATCTAATGGTGACACTCGAAAAACAGTATATATAGTGCAGGTTGACACCTAAGCCGTTGTTACTTTTGTAGCGAACTGCCACATGCTCACGTGCCCTTTTGTACACTAACATGTTTTTTCTTTTTTTTTTTCTCTCTTTTACACTGTTCTTTTCTACAACTAAAAACTGTACTACTAATTGAATGCCTGTATCCAACGTGTATTCTACAACCTAATATATTCACCACTAACCATGCACCGCGGGTTCTCAGGCTTGAGTGCCATATTACCTCTGAACCCACTTATTAGTTATATAGGCATGCTAAGCTTCAGCTACTACAATCTCCACACTCCAATAATCGTACTGATTAACCAAAATGATGCATAGTTATACCCTTAAATGTTTAGTGATTGATACTGTTCCATTGCGTAATTAACAAAAAATGTGCAAGAAATTTGAATGCCATGTCATTGTCATAAAATGTATGCTATCATGAGGGGCGGAGTTAACAGCCGAGCTGGAAAGTCGCACAGCACATGGGCTCCCGCTACACTAGCCAACTAAACATAAAAAATAGCCGTTTGCCACCTCTAAACCGGCAACCTTTTCGGCTCAAGAGAGTGACAGGCAATTCGCCATCAAGATGGGGCGCAAAACGAAGAAGCCCAGACCGGATAAACCGAGACAGGGCCCCAACATCGCGGAACTCTTGCGGCAAACGCAGGGGGCGCCTGGGCCCAAAATGGCCGCTTACCCTGAAACCTTCTCCGAACTCTCGTATGATTTCTCCTCTGGGGAGGAAACACCAGACCTACCCCAGATGGCAGCACCTAAGCCGATTGTCCGGGTAGCAGACACCTCACCGGTAACAACGGAGGTCCTCAAGTCTCTATTAGCCGACCTCCAAAAGACTCTCCAAACGGACATGGCGTCCCTCCGGGCCGACATCCAAGGCCTATCGGGAAGAATCGGAACTCTGGAGGCATCTACAACTACCCACACATCACAGATAGCTGCACTACAGCGAGAGGTACAAGGCCTCAAAAGCCAGAACGCAAGGCATGAGAGCCAGTTCGCAGCCATAGAGGACGCAAGGCGGGCCAAAAATGTGAAAATCAGAGGCATCCCGGAAGATATTCAGGCCGCGGAGCTCCCACATATGCTAAGGCGGCTATTAACGGCACTGTTACCGCCGCGACAAGCCAAAGCAGCGCAGCTGGACGGCTTCTTCGAGCCCCGAAACCGGCAAAGGCACCTACCACGGCACCCCGAGACCTCATCATACGCTTCCAGCACCACAAGGACAAGATGGCGGTCGTCGCAGCAACCAGGGAACGCTCCCCTTACAAGTTTGAATCGATGTCTCTTTCGTTTTACGCTGATCTAACCGGCAGTACACTTGCTTGGCGCCGGTCGTTCAAGCCATTTACAAAGCTGCTGCAACAGCAAGAAATGCCATACAAATGGCTGAAAACACGTGCCATATGGCTCCAGAAGGGTGAGACCAACTACACTATAGGCTCCCTTGAAGAGGCGACAGCTTTACTACACACCCTGGGCCTGCCTAAAGACTCTCTTCAACCTACGGCGAACCAAACAGAGCCTACTCCGACTCACCAGTGGAATCCTGACCGGGTACAACCCTTTGTCCCACGCAGAGCGGAACGGAACCGAGCTGAGGCTACAGCAACATGAAGCAACCAAGCCCCGATGAGGACTCTTTGTTAACCCATTGGTCTATCTTTATTTCGTTATGCATTATTATGTTTCTTTTCTTTTATCGTTAGCTCCTCCATATAATGTTACCAACTGGACGAGACACTACACCCTACATCCACCGTCTGACAGACATTTCAGCCATGTTCCATCCTCTCCCCCCCCCCCCCCCCCCCACCTGACAGGAGAACGACATAGAACGAGCGACAACACCTGACAAAGCCAGGCGTAACACACACAGCGGGACAGAACAGGACAGGGCACCTACCCCCTGAATACTACTCACAATAAGGTACGGCCCGCATAGCTCCACGCACATACTCTGACCCGAACAGGGACCCACCGCCACGACTGACCTCAGACTAACTAAAGGCCCTACCGGGCCGAGGAACCCAACCAAGACGTTGAGTCCCCATCACAGTACCGGGCACATACCCCTAGCCATGAGATACCACGTACTAGACCGAGACAAAAATATAAAAAGTGCGAGAATTAACAGGCCACACAAATGTAAATGAATATTGTTGAATTACTCTCTGGCACAAGCTGTTGTGGCTGTGCAATACTGTATGTTTCTCTATGCACAGTCAAAATAAAGAATTTAAAAAAAAAAAAAATGTATGCTATCATTTGCTTTGTCCCGCTGTCGTGGCGTGGCAAAAGTACTCTGTACACCAACTGCACAATAAAATAAAAAATTTAAAAAAATATATAGATATAAAGGAATGGTCATCTTCCTTTTATAAAATCAATAAATATGTTCATTCCTTTGTCTTCTTAGAAACACAATTTAAATTAACAAATTTTTGGTATATGACTCCAGTGAAAATAGCTAAATTTGCAACGGATCTTGATGCTCAATGCTGGAATTGTAGACAACATAAAGGAAATTACCTTCATATGTTGTGGTCCTGTAAAAAAGTGGTCGTAGTTTGGCAGTGGGCTCAATTTATTATATACAAATTGTGTAATGTAAAAATATTTTTAAAACCTGAAGTAATGTTATTGCACTGTAACTGGCCACAATGTAAGAAACCAAAACTTTTTCTGATCACACATTGTTTAATGTCTTGTAAGATTGTAATAGCAAGAAATTGGAAGGGGAACAATGTTTATTCCATCAAATAAATAACTTCACAACTTGCCTACCAACTTAAGATGGAGAGAGATCACTGTAAATGTCTAAATAGCAACTCTAGTCTATGGGCCAGTTGGGAGAAAAAACTAAGGGTGATGTAAATCACTATTTTATCTAATCCGTAGTAAAAGATGGACATTTTTTGAGAACTCTCGTAGGGTGGTGGGTTTGTTTTGTATTTTCTGTATTGTTTTTTGTACTGTTTTTATATTGTTTGTTCTCTGTATGTTTTTGTAAAGTTTAATGTCAATGGAAGAAAAAATGAAAGACTTAAAAAAAAAAAAAAAAAAAGAAAGAGAAAGGAGCATAAGGGTGCAAAATAGGCAGAAAGGTAAAGGAGCAGAAGGTGCCAAGGAGGAGATAAGACCATGTCAGAAGAAAAAGAAGACTGTGTCAAATGAAGGAGAAGAAAATGAGATTGGAGCAGGAAGGACAAGTGAAGTGATCCCTCCACTTCATTGTGTACACCACATCATAAGGCTTTGGTACCTGGGCCTGGCAGGAAACTTTGGACCTTCTCATCTCCCCAGGTAAAAAAACATATCAGTGTTAATGTGTTGACTTTTATTTACTGAGTGTCAGTAAACACAGGGCCACTGGGTAGGGGTGCAGCTGATTGACTACACTGTCAATCAGCGGCACACATGAATGACCTCAATCTGCACTTCCTGATACTCCGTTTCAGAAGCCGAATACCACTGAGCGACCTGAAGATCTGGAGCTGGAGGAAGCCTTTGGGGTTAAACAATTTGAGAGCGGTTTCACCCCTTAAAGGAAAGAGAGCGCCCAGGCACCTCCTTGCATCATAGCATTTTCATTTAGATGAAGTTGTTATGGTGACCAGAATGCTCCTTTAATTTGATTCAAGGAACACTACAGTGTCAAGAAAACAAACAAGTATTCCTGACACCATAGTTGTGAAAACGCTATTCACCCAGGCTTTGTGTGATAATGACTATGCTCCTCCCCTTCATGACACTGTCAAAAAGGGACCAAGCATGGCTGTCATTACAATTATGTCCCCCCTGGAAAAATTCCTGCGGACGCTCATGGGCCCTGCTTATATGGCTATATTGTAGCTTCACAGAATAGTACCAAAGGCATGCAATGGGTGTATCTTTGTACTCAGCAGATGTAGCTGACTACTATATGGGGTTTTGTCCAGGAATAGCAACACCAGCTTTATGAAATACACATTTGAAAAAACTTGTTATATGTATATATGCAAAATACAGAATGAAAACTAAATTTTACTACAATATTTAGCAGCAATTGGCGATGAAATAGCTACATAAAAAGTGTCAAAATAACCTTAGGCAAATAGCTTGCGATGTCTACTTTATATAAATATATACTTTTGTGTGGCAGCTACTAAACCTACAAGACAAACATACCAACTTCTAAAATAGTTTCATATTGGATTAGGGGGGGCGAGCCTGACTGCTGAACAGATCAGACATGTTTTGTCTGAGCTCCAGGATCTGGGCCAGAGAATCGGAGCCAACTCAGTGCCACAAGCAGCCATCGACCCAAAACTGCAACCAAACTGCCCACAAGATGGACACACACACAGTGATGCCAATCATGCCACGGTATGGCACCGGAGTAACCCGACCAAGGCCTGGGGTCTACACGAGCTTGAGCTGGGGGGAGGCGGCCGCTCCCCCCAGGTCTCCGAACGGCGTCCTGCGATCCCCCCCCCCCTTTGGACCGGTGGGGGCTATCCCGGTCCCCATGGGCGACCACCAATGCTATTTGCCGTGCTCAAATGCACGCCGGGCCACAAAGCACAGCCCACAGGCAATCCAAAATGGCGGACAGCCCACAACCACGTGGACACGAGAAAAAAGACCCACCAGGTACTGCAGGGCCCGCCATGCGGAAGAGCCGGTTGGTAGACGACACAAGCCCTCACGACGGGTCAGCAAATTACCACAAACGGCTACAAACACGGCAAGTACTCGCAAACCGCAAAGCAAAGGGCGGGAAACGAGGGGAACCAGCGCAACCACGTCACCTTGCCACAGGAGCCCTCCCAGACTGCAGCTGCCCAGAATCTGCATTCTGGGAAACAGCAGACCCGGCAACACAGGGGGACACCCCGCATCGAGATGCACAGTTACCCGTACATGGGGAGGACAGCGGCTTTCAAAGGAAGCACCCACATCACAAGCGGGAGAAACAGACCCCCAGAAGTGCCCACCGCCCTGAGAAAAGCGCAAATGGACTTTGCTGCCAGGTCCTCTGCGGCCCTAGGCGCCTACTACCGAGACTAAGACCCAGCTCATGATGGACGTTGTTCCTGGACTCAAGATGGACATTAAAACACTGTCCCAGCCCTGCACACGCTGCAAATGACGGTACCCGCAGACACATACACACTAGGACATACATAGCAGCAAACCAGCACAATCAGTAGGCAAAATCAACACATACATGTGACACAAGTCACTACCCACGGCAGACACACACTACTGCAGATAACTACAACGCACACAAGCCGCAACCATTAGTCACTATACAGAGCCGTCCAGGGTAGCGAAGGCAACCAACCCCACAGACCTCCACACACTCCAGAATGGCGCCCGAGGCAGACCAAGCCAGAGTTAAACAACCTTCCCCAACGACACACTAGAAATCACACACTCAGATGACTACAGCCTGTATATCTTTAACCATGTATCATACAATCTCTTGTGAAACAAATCGTAATTATAAGCTAAATAAGCTAAACCTGCTCTTATGCTACAATAGCTTAAACTGAATATACTAGCGGGGAATATAGTGGGAGCACCACATGCTTAACTACCTTATCATTATCATTATATAAAAATGTGCAGACCTTCTATGTGCCATATGTGTAATGTATGTTGGAAAAGCGCACGTGACTGCTATTGTGGCACCACGGCATACCTGTGAACTCTTGCACACAAAAAATAAAGAATTTAAAATAGTTTCATATTGAAATTGTATATTTGTCCTTTTACTGTGTGACCTGTAACTTTTAGAATAAGCTGAAATCCTATACATATTAAGTACTCTAAGCAAACAAGGAAGAAAAATACCCAGTATACTCTAATAGAGCGCATACAGGGAGACGGGAGCACAGTGTAAGTAAGGTTAGCCGAAACGAAAAACAAAACCCTAACTTTTATTCATAACTACTAATACTTATAAAATAGACCAAGATCAGTGCAAGGAAATACATTTAAAAAGAGTCTACGGTGTAGAAGGGAAAAGGTGGTAAAGGGTAAGCAATAAAAGCTGCTGTATAAAATGCCACCTTATAACATCCACCCCTGGACAGGCAGGTAGAGAGATGGTGTGTTACAACTAAACTCCCTTGGAATATAGAACCTAGTGTGGGGTTAGAGTACTTTAAAGGAACACTATAGTAACCTATATTACTTTAGCTAAATAAAGCAGTTTTAGTGTATAGATCATTCCCCTGCAATTTCACTGCTCAATTCACTGTCATTTAGGAGTTAAATCCCTTTATTTCTGTTTATGCAGCCCTAGCCACACCTCCCCTGGCTATGATTGACAAAGCCTGCATGAAAAAAATCTGGTTTCACTTTCAAACAGATGTAATTTACCTTAAATAATTGTATCTCAATCTCTAAATTGAACTTTAATCACATACAGATTACAGGGTCCAGCAAGCTATTAACATAGCAGGGGATAAGAAAATCCTAAACAGAACTTGCAATAAAAGCCTAAATAGGGCTCTCTTTACAGAAAGTGTTTATGGAAGGTTGTGCAAGTCACATGCAGGGAGGTGGGACTAGGGTTCATAAACAAAGGGATTTAATTCCTAAATGGCAGAGGATTGAGGCTGCAGGGGCATGTTCTATACACCAAAACTGCTTCATTAAGCTAAAGTTGTTCAGGTGACTATAATGTCCCTTTAAGGCATCAATGCAGAATTAGGTATGCTACTCAGGTAAATCTAATGTAAAGAGTAGATAAAGGAAAATCTACCCCTCCCCCTCCTACTATAAGGGCCTTTAAGTGGGACTGAAGCTTAGGTGGCCAAATGATATATTAAGGGTAGGATGTAACAGCTGGGAAACCCCCAATATTCACGTGCACAAATAGGAAGTAGGCATATGCATGGGAAAAAAATTTGGTTTGGTTCGGCATTCCGAAATTCAGCACTTCAGAACTTGTCTTGCAGCCGCTTGGTAGATAACTCCCTAATACTGTGGTTATTAGGGAGATATCTGCCAAAAGGCTGAAAGACCCAAATTGGTCTTTCAGCCACATTTACTAATACTAAGTAAATATTACTTAGTATTAATAAATTTTGCCCCTACTCGCTATACCGCGAGTAGGGGCATGTCTAGTAAACAGTGAGCAGCCTGTGGCTGCTCACTGTTAAAATAAAATTAAAAAACGGTCCCCTCTCCCAAGCTGGGGGCCCTAAATTAGAATAAGGGGGACACACCCCTATTGCCCCCACCGAGCGGTGGGTGGGGGCCCTTAAGTAAAATAATGGGGGGAGCTATTGTCCTCCCCCCAGTCCCCCACCCCTGAGCGGTGGGTGGGGGCCCTAAATACTAGTTAGGGGGACCTAATGTCCTCCCTCTGGCCCCCACCCCTGAGCGGTGGGTGGGGGCCCTAAATACTAGTTAGGGGGACCTAATGTCCTCCCTCTGGCCCCCACCCCTGAGCGGTGGGTGGGGGCCCTAAATACTAATTGGGAGGGGGGGGTAACCTAATGTCCTCCCCCTGAGCGTCGGATGGGGGCCCTAAATATAAAAAAAAAAAAAAGCCTCCCGCAGGTCCCCAAACCCCTAGTCACCCCCCTCCCCAAAAATAATTAACCCCTACCTACCCCCCTCACCCTAAAAATAATGAGGGGGGACCATTTAACTAAGTACCAGTAAAAAAATAAACTTACCATTTAATCTTTTCTTTCTTCTAAAATCATCTTTTTTCAGCCACAAAAAAAAGCCAAATAAAACTCTATAATAACCGATGCAATTAAAAAAAAAATATGAACCCATCTTCACCCGGGGCTCCGTGCAGACTGAGCTCTGCAGGGCGGGGGAAGGCTTCTAAAGCCTTGCCCTGCAATTAGGCTCAGAGCACTCAGATTGGTGGGTTTAAGCCATCCAATCAGAGTGCTCTGACAGGTAAATGAAGAGACTGACAGGTAAGTCTCTACATTTACCTGTCACAGCACTCTGATTGGTTGGAAATCCACCAGAGTGCTCTGTGTCATTTTACACAACGTGGGAAAGTTCTTTGGAATTTTCCCACGCTGTGTAATTTGACTCTCAACTCTGATTGGTGGACTAAGTAACCAATCAGAGATTTTTGAGTTAAATTACACAGCTGCCCCTGCAGCCACTTACCCAGGCCTTGAGCCTTTTGGAATAGACTGTTACATTGCAACCCTGAACCCTGGAGGGTCATCCACCAACAAAAGGTGGGCTTCCAATCTTAGCCCACAGTAGGGCCAGAGTCATGTGTTTCACATGTGAGAGTTTGTGTAGTGCCCCGAGGCTGGTGGAGTAAACTTGTCTGGATTTGTTTATATGCCATGACTGTCTTCATTAGAACTGGACATGCTGGAGTGGGCTGAAGGGCCATATTGCATATTAACCTTCTATGAATATTAGTTCTCTAGCGACTAATTATCAGTTATTTCTAGTTAGTTGCATTTCTCGCTCTTGCATGCCAGTACTACCTGTGATTATTACTGCAAGCAATTTGTAATGTATCCTCATGTTAGAGCATTGACATTGCTCGCTTATTTCCACCGTAAAATACTCCATTCACTATTCTTTACTTATGCCTTTTCTTCTACACACCAACATACATGTTTTTGGCTGTAGAAAACTTGCATGCCTTGTGTATTGTGTGGTAAATTATATCAGTGAACTGTGCCAAAAAAAACCCTTTGGCATCCAAAAAATAATCTATTTTTGAGTTTCTTACCGTGGTTCCTGCCCGAGCTCTAATTGGAAAAAGCTACAAATTACTGCACTAGTCGAGTGAGGAGTTCCTGTAAATTTTATTTGTGACAGTCTATTTCAGTGTTTCTCAAACCAGTCCTCGAGACCCAGCAACAGTCCAGGTTTTGTTAGTATCTCCATTGGAATAAAATAGGGAAACACATACCATGTGGACTGGTTTGAGAACCACTGGTGTATTTGTTGGTGTAACTAATGTATCATCTTTTAAGCATGCACTGAATATTGGTACATAAAATGTTCCTTTTAATTCTGCTTTTGTCTGGTAAAGAAGCATGTTAACATAAGAGACCCATTTATTATAGTTTTTTTTATTGCAAATCTATAATTTTGATGCATTGTTTATTTAAATCTGTTTTTGTGGGGTAATAAAGCACCCTATGCATAAATGGCCTTAATGGTGGCACTTTCGATAGAGTATAAGAAACACATATTCTGACCCTATAATGTTAAATCTATAATTTGGGTTGCTTGCCTCTCCTTACCTCCCTTAAAAAGGTAACCAAAAAAAATATATATATATATATATAATTTCCAGTTTACCAGCACTGACCCCACCCCCAATCTGCCTCCTTGTCTGAAGAAATGCATCTCTGTGAGGAAAGTTGAGCATCTTCATGCAGAGTGTGGAGACGCTGCACATCTGTGCAGCTCCAGTGGCCATCTGAATAGTATCTTCTCTGAAAAGCGTTTACAGCAAAGAGGCTAATGGGACAGGCTGTACTCCCCAGAAAAACTACATTAAGCTATAGTCGGTTTGCTGACTATAGTGTCCCTTTAAGGGAAGATGGCATGAAGAGTTCTTAAAATTATTTTGGGTCAAGTAAAGACAGATCACATTTTCAAGTAGTAGTGTTCATGACAAATAGGTTTGCTCAACTAATCTGTAACTCCGCCATGTATATTTACAGCTCTCTTCTCTCGCCCATCTCCCCAACCCCCAAACTGGTCACACACACACACACAAAAGGAAGACACTTGAAATTAGAAAAGAAAGGAAAAAACCAAAAAGTTTTATTTATAGACCTTTTAGCAAAATTCAACAAAAATATATGATCAGAAATTGATGCACTGCATACATTCGTTAAATCTGCAAGTGCAAACAGCAGAAGGCAACACTTTGCTTGTCTTTGGTTGCTAACCAAAATTAGCTCCTACAGAAGATATTGCAGGGTCTTACAGAGTTGCAATACAGTTTAACTTTTGGACATTTAATAATTATTAAAAAAAAAAAAAAAAAAAAACACACAAACACTTTCATATGCCACTTTAAAAACCAGGTTCACAATTTGCTACAATGGTCCAAAAAAAACAACAAAAAAAAAAATTGTTTTAAATTCCACCCTCTCCATCTCCTGCTACATTGGTTTTCAAAACAGTGGTGGGAAATATGCAGAAAAGTTGTGAATTCATTCCTCAGTAAAACCCTGTGCCCCATACAAACTGTATGCAATTTTGAGACCCTGCATACACTGATTGATCACATCCAAATCTGAAGCAAGGATTCTGAAGAAGCCATACATACAAGATCTATATATTATGCAATACACATAGCAGCTTACACATGTATTTACAATTTCACAGTTATACAGATAGTCGCTGTCCAAACTCCAATTCCACCTTTCAAGAATAAAGAACTCCAGATTTAAAGCTCTAAACAAAAATCAGAAATGCATCATTGTTTAAATACTGTACTTTAAATACTCAGATAACTTGTAACATTTAAAGCATAAAGCTTGTAATGCATCATCCGGTTCAGATGTAAAAGGGGAGGAAAAAAAAAATTTTTAAAAAAATATTCCCTACATCATTTGGTAAGAAAGAAACTCCATGATTTTTGGAGGGAGAGGCAGCTTCTTAACTTGATTTGTAGTCATCACTCTTCTTATTGCCATACGAGATAAGTGCTGAAGGCTGGAAACATACTTGGGAGTTGCCCAGAAATGCACATTTCCATCCTGAGTTCTACAGGCAAAAGGAGAACATTTAGTTAAACCCCACCATATTCTCTCTTCGGCAAGAGATGTGGTAATGGAGATGCAATATGTACATGCACTGCAAAATAATGACTTACCCAGCAGCTAGAACACTGCCATCAGTAGAAAAGGCACAGCAAAGTCCTTTATTCAGAGGTGCAACCTCTACAGGATGAGAGCTGTCGATTCGCCAGAATCTCACCAACCTAAAAAGGAATATGCACATAATTAATAAAAGTGAAACAGCTAATGTAGTACATTTCCCTTTTGTTGGAAAGGTTTACAATACTAGTTTCAAAAATAAATTAAAGTGGAAAAGAACAGATGTGCCAAGTTCACAAATTAGTTTAAAAATTTTGTAACAGATGCAGTAAGTCCGTGATCTACACACACAAAAAAAAAAATTCAATATTTTCATATATTCCTTTTTAAACCTACTTGTCGTCAGCAAGACTAGCAATGTGTAACCCATCATGACTGAATGCAACAGATCTCACCCAACGGCCATTATCACCCCCGGCAAATATGGGTGAAGGTGGCGGGAATAAGTGCCTGTAATCAAAACAGATTGGGTCAGCACTATTTTAATAGTAACCACCATATCAGCATTTGTACAGAGTAGTTAGTGCAGGCCTTAATATATTAAAAATATGATATAAAAAAAAAAAAAGTTAATTTAAGATCCTGATTTTCATATAAATAAGCAAACAAATAGACTCTTTCAGTGTGGACAGAGCTCAAAGCTGGAGATTCAGGATTGGCTTGCCCCATAAACCCCTACAAGATAGTGTGCTTCCTGAGCAAATATGATATTCCAGCATCTGCAGTTCAGCTGTCAGTTTTATAACGTAGAAACAATTTTAAACAACCAAACGTGGTGACATTATGAATAACCACCACGCACCCAAAAATTAAATAATTCTGAGGCTACCTACCCCCTTCTAGTAGATCTATAAACATGTGGGTGCCAAGATTGTCCTTTAAGGACACTTTCCCCACAGTTCTGAACTATGAAAGTACTAAATGTGTTCAAAAGTTAAGCCTCCCCCTAAAATCATACAATTAATAAAATTTATCACAAAAAAAAATAACAAAAAAACCACAAAACGCTACTCACCCAAATTCGATAAGTAGTGACCCAATATGGGGATCCCAGATATAAACTCTGGTATCATAGGAAGCCGTAGCAAGCAGAGCTCCATCAGGAGAAAACTCACAAGCTACAACATCATTGTTGTGCCCTTCTAATTTGCGGATCATGGTGTATTTATCCATATCCCACAAGAACACCTGCAAGTAAAAATAGACATGTTATAGATTGGGCAGTGGCAAACAATCACAATGTAGAAAAATACTGCTTTAAAAAAACAAAACAAAAAAAGCCCCACGACTACAAATTTAAAAAAAAAAAAAAAAAAAAGAAATTAATGCTCAGTGTCATACCTAGTATAATTAACAGGATAGTAAACATTAGAAACAAAACATGCAAAAATTAAAGATTTCAAGAGCTTTTGTTAAAGATTACAGCTAAAAGCAAGTTCTATTAAATGCACAATATAATCAAAATAAAAAGGAACTTAAAACTATACATATTTTGGCTTGCTTTATACTATAAAAATATATGAACAGAAGGGTTCAGCATTACAACCCTTGTTCTGAATATTTCCAAATTTAAGAGTAGTTATACGAACAGGTAAAATAGTTATGATATGGATACTCCAGTGTACTCCCTTTGACAGAATAAGTTCAGTTGTATACAAAAGGCTTCAATCACCAACGTGAGCCCAGGAAGAGAAACAGATACTGCAAGAAAAGAGAGAATTGACAGCCAAAAGAAGTCTTTTGGCACACAAAGCAATCCAATATTTTTTTATTTTACACACAAACTCTAATGTCATTGACAAGAGAAACTTAATAGTGACCACCTCTCCTCCCAAGGTATACCTCAAGAGTAAAAAAGAAAAAAAAAAAGGAGAAAATAAATAAAGTAAAAATAGACCCAGAGGTTGTATACAACCATCTTTTAGCTGTAAACATTATATTAGCTTTAACAACTTTAGATTTATTTAAATTAATTTTGCCTAGATATGAAGTAACATGCAAGTATAAATCATAAGTCTGCTAATTGAACTTGCACATTTGGGAAGGGCCAGTAGATATTTAAGTAACATACAAGTTACACTGATTAGCTAAATATGTAAAAAAAAATCCATTTAACTGGAGTATATAGGAAAATAAACTGCTTTAAGTTAGGAAAATAAAAACAAAAACAATACAATTAAAAAGAAAGAAAAAGCAGAAAGTGGACATCAACCAGCACCTGCGTACGTACAGTACACCTTGCAGTCGAACGCAAGGTTACTTCGTCCTATGGCATTGGTCGCCCCAGCCTGGTAGCCAGAGATGCCACTCTTTCTGCACAGCTAACACCACTGTGCTCCTTTGTGTGGTGCCAACTTAACCTCAATCACACCCATATTGCTGCCACCACCTGTGACAGGGAAAGCAAGAAGCTTATGGAAAACACACAGCCTACAATAGCACTGGGTTAACAAATATTAATGTCAACATTTAGATAAGCTACATTTTTAGGCAATACTTTTTTAAAGTAAATAGTGGTTTAGTTATGTCTCTTACATTGTTCTTTAACTATACTCTGTTGACATGTATGTCTCCAGAAGTCAATAGCAGAGAATGTGCATTTTTCAGAACTGAACAGTATTGCAATATACACTGTGCAAAGCAGGGAATTGAACTGGTAATAAAGAAATGATAATTCATGTCTATCACCAAACATATTAGGAAGGGCCAGCTTGCCAAAAAGCAGTGCAAGTTATGACAATTACTTTAATTATATACTAGTATATGCTTTCAGAACCTATCATGCATCCTAGTGTTGTGTAAAGTAATTCAGGACACTGAGCAAATGTTTAAGTGATTGCAATCCTAATTGCAATGATTCATCACAACAAAACAGGAAATAAGGAACTTTGAGACCTACAGCTTTTCCAGCTCCAACAGAGCATAAAATAGAGGAATCCGGCGAGAATGCACAGCAATAAACCCAGTGTTGGTGCCCTCTTAATACTTTCATCATGTTGCCTGTAAAAAACAAAAAAATATATTTTTTTTTTTTACATTGTCATTTACAGAGTTAAACCACTTTCCCTTTATTCAGCGCCTTACCCCTATGGGTTAACTCATAGGGGTAAGTTACTGAATCTTTAAGTGCTCCACAACTACACTAGTGGTGGAATATCTATTTCTTCCTTCACACTTGGTGCATAGATCCATTTATACATATATTTCTATAGGGGAGGAGAGTCCCTATATCCATTTGCAAGCTGCTAAAAAAAAAAAAAAAAAAAAAAAAAAAAACTTCTTCTCAAGCGCCTATTTTGCACACATATCTATAATTCCCTTCATTCAGACTGCACCCATTCTGTAATGGAAGAATTAGGTGCCATGCTAATATTCATGCATGTAATGGTAAATTAAAAAAATAAAAATCGTAAATAACAATTTTTAGTGTAGCTCACATCTTGAAATGTGCAGCATCAAACTGCATTCTTCATGTCACAAGAAAAGAAACAACCCTCAAATGGTCTCTCCAAGACTGGTAGTATGACAAAACTTTATTTTCTTGTACATTTCTTGTACTGTTCAGCACCATTTCAATGTTTACCCAGTAAGTCAAAGGATGCTGCTAAAAACATTAATGAGACACTGTAGGCACCATAACCATTTCAGCTCATTGAATTGGTTGTAGCATCTGGATTCCACTGGCATAATCTCTTCACTCACAGTTTACCATTTACCAAGTGAAGGAATGGCTAAATCCAGCAGTATAGAGCCACAGGCTACACAGTGCATGGTGAAGATTAAGGTATATTTAATTATGGTCCATGAGACAAAAAGATACAACGTTTTGGCCTCAATTGTGTTTCATGCACACATGACTAAGGCCAAAACGTTGTATCATTATCCATACATACCAAATTAGGAAAGTAAATGCCAATGCTCCCATGTTAGTACAAACAACACAGAGGAGATAGGTTTGCAGGGGACTTGTTTAGCACTAACACATTAAAAATTGCCAATACAAGGACAGTGCCAGGGGACTCCAGACATTAACCACTTCAGTGAGAAAGTTATATTGCCTACATTTTCCCTTTAACCGTGCAGTCTAAACAGATTTCTATAACACTGAAGCAGTCACAGTTTTCCTGCTTGTGTAGCAGCAAATCGGTGGAAATGAATTTCAGACCACCAATTGGCAGTAAGTCACAACCCATTTTAGACACCTCAAGGAGATATATAGGAAAGCAATGACGAAAGGCAAGGTCAGAGATAGATAAATCTTTAAATCTCTAGACCTAACCCTTACACATGTGCTAAATCAACCCATCTAGACTAGAACTAATAAAACAACCTTTACCAATTCTAAAACATAGCTATAAGTACTATAGATACACACAAAGGGGGAGGGGGTTAAAGCTAAAAGGTACAAAACATATAGTACCTGGGAACCACGGGGGTAATCCTTGAATAATCTAAAGAATCAAAAAAAAAGGTGCTAATCAGATTCCACAAGTCTCCAACCCCCATCACACAACCCCGAAATAGCGTCAGACCCCTTCCACCTTGCTAAAAGAATAGCCGTAACTAACTGATAGCTAAATATCTATGAACAATATTTTAAGTTAAAACATAGCGAGGTGGATAATCTGGGGGATAAAAAGTGTAAAGTAGCTGCAGCATCATCCCTCGTCTACCCATACCACCCACTGCTCTAGTAATACCGACGTGCGTTTCGCCAAATATCGGCTCTATCCCATGGAATAAAGTCAGAGTTGCTGCTGTTCCTAGGTTCTTGGTTTTATACATTTGTGGCAAAGAACCCCTTAATTCAATATTTAAGAGGTTTTTTTTTTCAAAACTTTTGTCCATATAGTGTAACTGAACAAGAGTTTTTCTGAATCTGTTATTTTAGCCTACATTTTTAAGTACAAGGAAAAAAATAATTTAAACAGCTTGCCAAGTGTGTTTATGCCAATATGTAAATGAGATTCAGTATTTTTTCCATTTCATACATGAAGTAGTTAAGTTTACTGGTACAAAGAAAAAAACAAAAAACAACTCCAATTTACCATCGTCCTTGAGATCCCAGACCCTGAGAGTTTTGTCTCTTGAAGCAGAAACAAGTATAAGGCTACCATCCGGGGCAAAAGTTAAATCTCTAACAATTTCAGTATGATCCATTAGATTAAGGAGGAGCCTTCCTGCAAGGACAAAAGGGTAAAACCCATTAGATGTGTCTTATTACACAATACCACCAACAAAATAAACAAGAATATGTTACATAGCCTAGTGAGAGAAAAAAAAAAAAGTTGTAACCATTTCCAATTATGCCTCAAAATGGGATTTAAAAAAAAAAATAAAAAAAATCCTCCTTGACTACATAATGGCAATCTGATTTCTCCTTGGATCAACAACCTTTCAAGTACATATCAGTTGTAGGCCTGAATATTTTAGTTTTTGCAAAAAAAAAAAAAATTAACCATCCACGCTTTAAAAAATAAAAATAAAATTTCTATAGAATCTTATAAAACAATCTGAGTACAGAATTCCATATCTTTATTGTTCTTACTGTAAAGAACCCTTAGACATGTTGCAAGGCAAAAACACCTTTCTTCCAGTCTCAATGGGTAACCTTTACCGTTTTAGATTTCTAATGAACACGTTAGCACGTCAGTTTGTACAGACATTGTATATAACAAGTTAAAACATTTTTTTTTTTCCCCTCTAGCCTTTCTTCGTAACAAATATATTTCATTTCCCAAAGTTATTTTGTGTGTTCTGCCATATACCTCTTTAAAATTGGTGCCCAAAATTGGATCACATATTCAAGGTGTGGTCTTAAAATTGATTTATAAAGAAGCACGATTATATTTGGTCTTGCTGGAATAATTCAAAAAGCAATTAGATCTCATTAGCTACACTTTTCATTTAAGATTAGCTTGTTAGATGCTTGTAAATTTCTACACAGCTAAAAAAAAAAAAAAAAAAAAAAAAAAAAGTGTATGCTCTTATTTGCCTTTAGACACCTCTGGGTTATCAGTTTGATAGTATTGCAAACACAGAACAAAGGTTTATCATAAAACATTTATGTGCTGTGTAACCAAATTGGAAAAAAACAATTCATGCATCAAACTTTAATATTGTCTGAGCCATGTTTACAAGACAAAAAGGTGTAACTTTACTTTAATACACAATATTTCTTACAAAAGTAGTTTATTTAAATGGAAATTTTATGGGAACTTATAAAAGCTGCACGTTACAAAATATTGTAGCTTTTTTTATGGGGTTAAACATTTTCACTAAAGATTTTTCAGCTTTCCTTCGAGCAATAAATGGTTAAAAAGTACATTCTGCACCACCAATATCAGCATGTGACCTTTGGATTCAGGAATGCCTCTGCTCAACCATAACAAGACTCGTCCCCTTCTCGCCTACCAGAAAGGAGGAAGACGCCATAAAAGTAGACTACAGTTTCCCCAAATACAACCACACACACACTTATCACCCAGGTTTATGTTGCAATACTAAAATGACAAAAGGTTGACTTGAACAAATGTAAACATGTGCTTGGCTTAATAGTTCATACAAAACTGAATTTAACTTTGTGTCTAGTTACATGCATCCATTCACGTGCATTGTTAAAGGACTGTTCTACACACAAAAATGCCATAATATAGAGATAGATATATATATAAAAAAAATGTTTTTAATTTGTTCTATTACTTAATATGAAGGAAGTACCTGTGTAAACATCCCATATTTTGATGCGTCCATTGCTCAGTCCTGTTGCCAGCAGAAGCTGATCTTGACCAAACTTGAAACGGTGCCATTCTATATTCACACAACGACTTTGCTTTTCTGGCACAGATGACCCAAAAGCTAAGCTCCAGACAATGTCTCCACAATCTATAGTATGCTCACGTGGCTTATTTTTCTGACCAACATCACTGTCTTGCCTGGATAACTTTGTGTTTGACAAGTTGACACTATTCTTTGTGCTGCAAGTAGTACTGAAAAGAGAAACAGGTGTTCAGAAAACCAAATTTAAGTTACCTAGACCCTGGAGGAAATCAACCATGCTTGACCTATTCTCTACTTTTTTTTTTTTTTTTTTTTTAAAGGCCAATGCATTCCAAACACAGTCCAACAGTAATGTTGCAAAGCTTAGCAAGTATATCCTGTATGCCAATACTCAGCCAATTATGTGCCTGTTGCAATATTGTCAGGAATGCCCCATAAACATTCATATTCGCAGTTTAATAAAAAATAAATTGCAGGAGCGCTTAGTTAATTATGAGAAAGTTCTAGAAGTAAGATGCAAAATTATAATGTTACCCTTTTTGGTTAAACCTGCACGTTATGTTGTTCATCATGTAGTATAGAAAGTGGCTATGCTTAAAAATACATGTAGTTGCTGAAAAATATATGATCAATATTCCCACAATCCAGCTCTTGCTTATTATCATGCATAATAGTTCAGGGAACCAAAGACTGTCAATCAGCAATACAGTATACATCTAGCTATAGACATTAACTTACAAAGTTTTAAGGCACTGAGACCAGGGAACCAGTTTCACAATACGGTGACCCTGAGACCAAGCAAAATAAGAGCCATCTGGAGCGAAAGCCACTGTCCAGTTTTCACGGCCATACTTCTGCTCAAATGGAGAAGTCGGTGTTATGAGTTCCCCGATGGTCCGTGATCTTGCTGAAAAAGAGGGATTCATAACATTTGAGAATCAGAAACATCTTAAATAATGAAAAGACATGACAGAACCGATAAAAGGGGGGGGGGAGGGGGAGAACAAAGAGTAAAGTCTCTGAGTGCAGGGCTCAAGTGACACACACACACTTTAGAGCTAATCATTTGTTAAAATGTAAAAAAAAAAAAATAGTAATAGTAATCCTTGACTGCTGTTTGGAAATATTGGTCTTATGTTATGTTTATATACACACACTAAATATTGTCACATACGCAAGACAATGTCACGTAAACATTGCACACACAAAAAAAAAAAGGATATATTTTTATATTTGTCAAAAGGCTTCTGTTTCAGAGACACTTAACTCGTGTTATTTGCTTATAGCAAACAAAAAAAGACAGAATCTGAATAGTTAGCTAAAGGTCAAAAACATAAACACTCCAGTGTTCGCAGACAAAAAGAGAGAATACATTTAATTGGCTCTCAAGGAAAGGGTGGTTCTCCAGGATGAATGCGTTTGCCACAGTGAACATGTCATTAGAAGGGGGATGGTAAAAACAAGAAGGGAGGGACAGGGGAAGGGATGGAATGAAGTGGTTTGGTTGGCTGAGTGTCAAGCTGCAGAAATAGGTTTAGTAAATTCCAGAGAAAGATAAGGGGGATGGGCTGATGTAATGTACACAGAGACATGCAATGATTCCCGAGCGTTTATGGCAGCAAGTATACGGAGAGTGTAATCCGAAGAACCAACACATTCTGTAGATATCAATTGGGTTAAGTGAAAACAGTGACCGCAAATAGGAAAAAGAGGGAGAGCTACAAGAGATGAAATATGATACAGGTCTAATAAATATCTCAAGAATCTAAAACACAAGTCTAAACAGAAAAACAAAAACCATAACATTATATGTAGCTGGGTCAGTGTTATTGAGTTAAGCAATATCCAGTCATGTATTAGAATTGTTTTTAGGGGAGACTAGATAATATGACCAGGTGATAAAAATAAGATTGGCAGGCCTTACTCTGGTACACATATAACGGAAATGGGACCATCTTTCTTTGAACGCACCAATGTCATTCATTGCCTGTCAACAATGTAACAATAAAAATGATCCCAAGCGGTTGAAGCATAGACCATTAATCTATAAAGTTTGCAATAAGAACCCATCTTTTAGCACAATCCATCTATTCAACAGTTCGAAAACAGAATATTGTCAACTTGAAAAAGTACAGTATGTTACCCCTCCTATAGACTAAACTCGTTTGAGCAGTGTCAACTTATCGTTCCTGTATGTTTTTTTTTTTTTGCAATTGTCCTATTTATAATAAAATCCCCCCCTCCCCCTCTTATATTGTAAAGGGCTACGGAATCTGTTGGCTCTATATAAATGGCGATAATATAGCACCAAATGACTAAGCAGAGCAGCTGGGGAGAAAAGAACACAGAGCAGCATGCAAAAGGAACATTAGTTCATCTTTATCTTCCCCAAAAGGTTCCATAGGGATTAAAATGTGGATTATAACCGCAATAAAAAAAATAAAAAATAAACACGAGACACACTCCCTATCTACTAAAGGAAGTCGTGAGAAAGGGAAATGTGTATATACACACACACACCACTCATCAAGGAAGAATGCACTGGGTCACATGGTCAATACAGCAGTGATCTATTCACTCCCCATTTAGAGCAAGCACTTGGTTATTAAAATAAATTGATACCCCCGACGTGTATCGGTGTTTAACCCCTTCCTTGCCAGTAAAGTATTATAATATGTATTATAAGGGTCTATTATAGGGAGTGTGGGTGTAGATCGCACTCTGCTTTTTTTTTTTTAACCATTACATTTTTCCTCCACTGCACAAAGAAAGCTGATCACAGTGACCGAGCCCTGCTGCTTCCAACTATGTATTAGCGGCATACCCACCTATTTCATTTTCGTTTACAAAATCGGGAAAGCTTGCCATCTAAATAGAAACCAGACGTCTCGGGTAGAAGTTCTCTAGGAAGGGGTTATCTTGCGATTTCAAAGAAAGTGAAAACAAAGCCCGATTACAGACAATACCCGTCTTCTAGCAACGACAGCTCTCCAAGCCACCGCCTTCTACAACGTCCGCCGATAACTGAGCTCAAAATGGCTGGGGCTGTCAGCAAAAACCGCGAGTGGGAGGAGATTTCGCATCCCCGTTCGGGAGAATGCACAGACGCTGGAGGCGTTGGCTGCGCTCCGAGATCCTGGCGGCCATTTTGGAGTTGGGCAAAGTGCCAGGTTACTGCTGGCTAGACGTGGTGTATTTGAGTTGTGCATCTCCGCCAATGTGTACGTGCAACAGCTCAATAAGCGTGTTAACCCCCACCCCTTGTAACCGGGTAATGTGAAGACTGACTAACGAATACAATATGTTAACTAAATTTGGCTTAGTAATATCTACAAATTTTTGGTCAAATTAAGGAAGCTGGAAAAAAAATATATACTGCTCGAGTGTATACTCCCAGAAATGTAAAATTAATTCAAACATATCTATTCACTTAAATCCAAATTGTAGTATATACACGGTTTATTCCAAATAATTTTAGCTCATTAGATTGTATCTATACATTGTGCTGGCAGTTTTGAAAATAGTTTTCTCCCAGCTGTTAGTCAATACCACAGGAGGTCTCTCCGTTCTCCTCCTATAGCAATGAGACAAAATGGTCTGGTTTAAGATAGTGTCCCTTTAAGATTAGTCAACATTTCTGGACTTTTTACCTCTTGCCATAGTGTTCCTCTTTAGCATTGCCAAACTATTGGAAACCCAAATCCATGAGTCTTTCATTTGTATTGCGGTGTTAATTTAGTTTTAGCTTTTTTTTTTCTTCTCTCAGAATAAATGATATATACAAGACTTAGAAATAACTAGATGATGTGAACACTCACAGTAATATGTATTTAAACTGCATTAAGGGCACCTATAAATTGGTAATCTACCAAAAAATTCACAGAAGGTCACGCCCCCTGACTACACCCCCTGACTACACCTCCCCTTAGAACAAACACGTCCTTCTTTGCCTATGTAAATGTAAGGAGGCAAGCAAAGAAACATTACTTATTTCTTGACATATTAGTGAGAAGGTTTTGCAACGGTTTGCCTTTTTAACTTGGGTCCCCACTGGGCACTGAGGGTTCTTCACATTCATCTGGTTTCTGCCGAGCTGAAAAAAGCCCAATGCTAATCTGGCCAGCAATTCATTGGCTGAGAGTGTCAAATGACTTTTCTCAGCCACTAAATGCAACTAGGGAATAAAAATATGTTCAGAATTAACATTAAAGGACCTCGTTTTCCTGGCACTATAGTGTTAATAGGTCCCCCCCCCACCCTCAGGGTCCCACTTCCGCCGGGCTCAAGAGGGGTTAAGGGATTAAACACTTACCTTTCTGCAGTGCCGGGAGTCCCTCGGGGACTCTCTTCCCTCTTCCGACGTCATCCACCGAATGTGCATGCGCGGCAAGAGCTGCGCGCGCATTCAATCAGTCCATAGGAAAGCATTACTCAAAGTTTTCCTATGGACGGCAGCGTCTTCTCACTGTGATTTTCACAGTGAGAAGAGCGGAAGCGCCTCTAGCGGCTGTCAGTGAGAAAGCCACTAGGGGCTGGATTAACCCATAGGTAAACATAGCAGTTTCTCTGAAACTGCTATGTTTACAGCAGGCAGGGTTAACCCTAGATGGACCTGGCACCCAGACCACTTCATTGAGCTGAAGTGGTCTGGATGCCTATAGTGGTCCTTTAACCATCCCTCTTTTGGGCTCTCTAATGACACCCCAATGATGCTGTGGATGTAGAGTTACACCTTTGGCAGCAAAGCAGTAAAATTCTGTATGCCCAGTTTTCATAGCAAAACGCTGCACATATGGACTCCAGGCACCATGACCACTTCAAATCACTTACTTCTTCATGGTGCTTGATGTAACCATTAAAGACTAACATAACCGAAATGGAAAAATTGTCACAGTCAGCTGTGTTTCCAGTTCAGCTATTTTGGCTTAAAATGTCAAATTCTCTTTGAATTCACTTTATTTTCCTGACAATTCTCACATTAGTGCATAACTCTGTAATGTTTTGGGGCGGGGCCGGGCCGCCGAGCCGAGCGGTCGCAGGACAGCTCGGCTCCTGCAAAAAGAAGCACATAAAGCCTGTAAAACGAGATTATGAAGGAAATTACCCTCCAATACCTGTGACCCTCGGTGTCACCGGGCTACCTGAGCTGAGGAGAGGCTTGCTCCCGGAGTTCTAGTCCCTCGGAGGAGAGGGCCCGCTGCATCAGGCGGGACCTCACTTGGCAGTGAGTGGAGCGGACGGCCGCCGCGCCACTATCCTGCTCGATGGACCCTGACACACATGGAAAACCTGCGGACCCGGTCCTGATCCCCCCCCTCTGGACCGGGGGGGTGATCCCGGTCCAAGCCATGAAGCCACACTCGGCAGCACTGACACATCACCATGCAGACCCAAGACCCGCGTTTAAGATGGCGGAGGCCACGTGCGCAGGAACTGCAACACAGAGCCTGAGGCAGACTGCAGCCACCACCTGGCCTGGCGCCACGGGCACTAAGCAATAAATGACCAACACCAGGCAGTGGTCCCCAAGCCGAGAGGCCCGCTCAATCTTCATCTGAGCCTGGCGCTCACTAGGAGGAACCCCTCCACAGCCTGCCATACCCCCAGGGAGAAGCTTGGGACCCGGCGGAACCCTGGGCCCACGATCCTGGTGAAGGGATCAATGGCGAAAAGGCGCGAAAAGGCGCGAAAAGGCGCGAGCGCCTAATAAGGCCTCAGGCTGAGGACAAGCATCCCTCAGACGCAGAGGAGCCACGGCAACAGAAATACCATGGACACCCGCGCCAACGGCACCCGATGGACTGCTGAAACCTAGCACGAAAACCCCACAAGTACCCACCACATCGGGGGTGACCCTGCCTCGGCTGCACGATCCAGCTATCCGACCCCAACAGCGCCCATCGGTGAGCGACACCACAACGAGGCAACAAGAGCACTCGCAGCAGAGAAGTACCCAGCCTCTACAAGACATAGAGTGAACCAGCCCGGGGATATCGAGGCACCGGTCGCCAGGCCAGGAGATCTCACACGGCACGAACCCACGATCCTGGAGGCACATATCTCGCCATGCTGACCAACAGGGAGCTGGGACTTGTACTTGGGGGACTCAGGGAGACTTTCGTTTCATAACGTAGCTGTCTCTTACATAAATAAGTGCTAATTTACACCTGCCTAGCATGTCCTATACACATGAGCTTACAATATGAAGAAAAGTGTAGAGCAAGCATGATATGATTTGTCTATGTAATTGCCATGTTTATAATATCTTCTGTCTATGTGACTTAACTCGTGCTCCTAGGAATAAGCATTTACATATACTCTTCAGTCCATTTTAAACGGCGATATTTTATTTTCATAAACTTTTTCTTACGTCCCTCTCAAGCTTATCTTACAGCTAAATATATTTGTGTTATCAGATAGGCTCATAGCCCACAAGCCTCCTCATGTCGATTGCTGCAATGGGTTAATCCTTCTCGACAGCTAAGCTAGTTGCAAGTACCTTGCTTCACATAAGCTGAGGGTCAAGATTAGAGTTGGTAATGATAGCTTGCCACCGATACTCACTTCCATGCCTAGATATACCAGTGAGGTCACATTCAGCTATGTATCAGACTTAGTTAAGTTAACATTTATTGTTTAACATGCTTAGCTTGTTTAACCTGTAATAATAATACTACTAGTAATGAGACTAATAGTAATAATACTACTGTTTTCATAAAAAAGAGGCCGTTACTCTTGGGAGTACACGCAACCACCGTGTAAACCAGTTATGCAAATCGTATGTTTTTCATGCATTAACCCCTTGTTTTACTTTCTGTACTGAACCATCATACGCCTCAATAAAAACAAAGATTGACAAAAAAAAAAACCTCTGTAATGTTTTGCTACAGATTTATGCACTAAAGTACAAACATGTATTCCTTTTTTTTTTTTTTTTGTAAATCTTTCTTTTATTATGGCATATACGTTATGGGATACAGAATAGAAAAAAGGAGGCATTGTGGGGTAACATAGATTAACAATAACAAGAAGGTATGCAGTGCCCTCCAAAGAAAGATCGCCATATTTTTTGTGTTTTAAATCATCGTGTGAACATCGTAAAGATACAGGCTTGGTTACTGTAGTGAACGTTTCGCTTTAACATTTGTCGCTTTAACCTTTGTCGCTATAACATTTGTCGCTTTAACCTTTGTCGCTATAACATTTGTTGCTTTAACCTTTGTCGCTATAACATTCGTCGCTTTAACATTTGTCGCTTTAACATTTGTCCCTGTAACATTTGTCGCTTTAGCATTAGTCTACTTAACATAGAGTGATCTTGCACTATATGTGTGTATAGAATAACAAGCATTAGATCAGTAGTGAACTGTAGTGTTTGTGCTAGGCTGTTTGAGCATGTGCAAATAAAAGTTACGTTCAGAGTGACAGGTGTGCGGCATAGGTGAGAGGTTAGTTTAAGTAGTTAACTAAAGTATACTCCTAAGTGTTTCATATGGTAAAACATAACTTTAGCATTTTATAAGATTTAGTAATGCCTATACAAAGATAAACTAGTATAATGTAAAACAGCTTCGTGAGTCAGTTGAGCAATAGGTAGGCTCAGCGCCTCTGACCAAGGCTTCAGCCGATTCCGCAATCCCGGCTCAGTAAGACTTCGGCACCGCTGGGAATCAGGGAGGCTCCGCTACAACTCCCCAGTTTTTCATGGGTACCTTGGGTGGTGAGCCTATGTTCTCGGCGACGTGTCTGCTTCGCCTCTCCCCATGCTGACCTGCGAGTAGATGTCCGGGTGTTTCCTCCGAGCAGAGGGTCAGAGCCCCTCAGGGCGTTTGTAGCAGCTTTGCTGGTTTGTTGGCGGGCAATGCGCTGTGTGTCCATCTTGACTCGGTTGAGAGCCACGCAGAAGTCCCCCGTTTGTTTCTCTTGTGCTTGAGCAGCTGTGGGTTCCGCTTGTGGGTTCTCCGCTTGTGTCGGGACCCAGGTAGGCAGTTTCCGATGCGTGGTCTGCGGCATAATAGTCGGGGGGTAGCCGTCGCTCTTCTATCTCGCTTAGTCCCGGTTAGTAGCTCTATGATGCTTGTCGGTGCTGGTTTATGCGCCGGAGGGGTGATTGGCTTGCGGGAGGCCGTTTTGGCTGTTCGGGTCTGCGCCAAAGTGGCCCATAGTCGCTCCCAGAAGTGGTCAAAGGCTGCTTTTATACCGGCCTCGTGGGGTGTCCCGCTTGTAGGTCTCACTTGCAGAGGCTGGGTGAGTGTGGGCCCCTGAACTCGGTCGGCGTCCGCCATTTTGGAAACCGATTGCGGGTTGCGTACGCCCGCAGGAGCTTGAAGGAGTTTGTGGCCCTGAGTGGCACGGACCGGGATGACCCCCGCCGGTCCATAGGGGGGGGAACGTGAGCTCTGTGGTACCTCTGCTGGGTGTGAGAGTCGCGAGAGAGCGGCCGTCTCTCCCGCGCTGCCCATGGGAGTGTGCCGCATGTTGGTGTGTCAGCAGGCCTCAATAGCTGGATCTGGGTACCCGGCGGTCGAACTGCTCGCTTGAGGTATCGGGTTGTGCGCCTGGGTGCCCTCCGCTTGTCAGGAGCTATTCTAGAGTTGGACGTGCCGAGATTCGTGAGTTTTTCCCCATAAAAGTACGATTTGGTTCAGGAGCTGGGTCTCGGCACGTCTGTTCAGCTTGGCTGTTCGGCTCCGCCCCCAAATATGTATTCCTAATGCTATTGAACCTTGGCTGTTTAGGTGACCGGTCCCCACCTGCAGGGAGTAAAATAAGTATTTTCAATTCATTGCACTTTATTGTGTAGAGAATATACCCTTTAGTACATAACCCTACCAGTATCGTTGTGCATAACCCTAAATTCCAGACATTTCTAGTAACAATCTTAGAAATAGTATATAATTGTAATGGTTCATTCTAGTTAACTTAATTTACAAGGCAATATCCATGGCAGCACTTACACATGGGTAATTCCCTTCCTCAACTCCCATTGGACAGGTATTAATTAGTCAATAAATAAAAGGCAGCCCCTTCCTTTATCCTACAGTCTCTTTCTGCCCAAACTCTTACTGGACACAACACTATGGTTTACAACCATAAACTTTTTATTTTTTGACTCACTGGACCTGTTTGAGTTCACTTCCCAGGAGGAGATTTAGCCTCTCTCCTGCTGAAAATTGTAGAAAACAGCGCTTCGTTAAGGGCAACCCCCCTTACAGACTCCTAAAGTGATCAGGAACTAGCTTGCAAAAACCAACAGATAGGAAGAACCCTTTGGAGGATCTGGGTGAGAGGCATTGTGGGCAGTAGAAGTAAAAATGATGTTGTACTTTGCAGGACTAAGGGGAACAGGGATATTGTACATAGACCACATCAATGAGATAGATGTATACATTGCAGTAAGCTGGGTGCTGCATGCGCAAAAGTGTCTCAAGTTTAACTTAAAGGGACACTAGTCACCTAAACAATTTTAACTTAGTGAAGCAGTTTTGGTGTACAGATCATGCCCCTGCAGTCTTACTGTTTAATTCTTTGCCATTTAGGGGATAGATTTCTTTGTTTATACAGCCCTAGTCATACGTCCCTGCGTGTGACTTGCACAGCCTTCCTAAACACTTCCGGTAAACGGAGATCCTATGTTTGCACTTCTTTTATTGCAAATTATGTCTAATTTAAAATGTATTATCTCTTGCTCTGTTAATAGCTTGCTTGAGGGAAGACAGACACCTTAACATTTATTCCAACACTATAGTGTTAGAAATACATGTTTGTATTCCTGACATTATAGTGACATAACCGGCATTGGTAGTTCATAATATGAAAGTTAACATTTATCAATTTATATATGTATTTGTGCTCCCATCACCAGCTAAATATGCTGGGCACAGGTGAGTTAATAGAGAAGGGTTCTTAAAAGTGAACTCCTCTTTTAGCTAAAAATTTTTTAATTTCCTTCAGGAGTTTCCATTTATTTTTTTCCTCTAAATATTATTGGTCCTCTTTAAAGCAAATAGCTTTGAGAGAGTGTTTATTCAGAGGTGAAGTAAATAGAATAATCAACACTCTAAAGCAAAAAGATCTTTCAATGATACATTTCGTGGCAGTAGACAAACAGAGCTAAGCAGGGCTTGGAAAGACCAATGTTCAACACACATCCGGTTCAGTTCCTGATAATATGAAGCCAGACAATTGTAATTGTGGTTGTTTACTATTTTTCTTCTTTAACCCTTTAGTGACCTGACTGCTTTTCAATTTTCTTTGGGACCAGAGCTGTTTTTACATTTCTGCGGTGTTTAACTGTAATTTTTCTCGTATTCATTTACTGTACCAACACATTATATACCATTTTTCTCGCTATTAAATGGTCTTTCGAAAGATATTATTTTCATCATATCATATCATTTACTATAAAAAATATTTTTATAAAATATGATTTACAAAAATGTAAAAAACACACTTTTTCGAACTTTGACTCCCAAAATCTGTTGCGCATCTACAAACACCAAAAACACCTGTGCTAAATAATTAAAACACACAGTATACAAGAGGGACGCGCGAAAGATACAATAAAAGCCTAGCCCAGGTTCACATGACCTAGGACCTGCGTGTCCACCACTGTTGGGGGGCCTGCGTGCTCCAATTCCAACCTGTATTCTATGCATATTGTAGCACATGTTGTGCTTCGTTTCTACCACTCTCAGTGAGACCTGCGAGTCTCGACTTGAACGTTGAATATGTTACAGTTATAGAGACCCGAGAGTCTCGCAACGAATATAAAAATGATAATAAAAAAATATATTTACAAAAAAAAAACACACAGTATAGAGAGCGCAAGATAAAGATAATGTAGTGAACTTTCTAGGACAATGCCCCAACCTCAGTTGTCCACAGGAAAATAAATGAAAACAGCTGCTAGATACAATAAAAACCTTCCCAAGTTTTAAAACATCCTATAGGGCAAAAAATAAAAATAAAATGTGTATCAGCGCTAAGTGAATATACCCCTATTTTTTAGCCTTCGGGTTCAGTACAGAAAATGTCTATTCAACAAGGAGTTTCAGTTCCAATATTATTTGAGGGTGCTTTCAAAAAGTCCGCAGGGATTAGTTGCTGCAACAGTAGCGTATATGTCAAATCTGTGTCTTTTTATGTATCCAAACAATAAAATATTGTGAAGCTTATCTCTAAGATTCACAGTAAAAGCAAAATTCAAACAGAGTGTCAATGGAAGATCACTGAGATCGGTCCTCCCCAGGAGCGCCGACTTCCAGATACTGCAAGAAAGGTCAGAAGCCTTGAGCAGCTGCCTGCAGGACACTGTGTGCAGGCAGCTGCTCAAGGCTGCCTGCAGGCAGCTGCTCAAGGCTTCTCACCTTTCTTGCAGTATCTGGAAGTCGGCGCTCCTGGGGAGGACCGATCTCAGTGCACAGGACCGGTTCTGAATGATCTGCATCCACGGAGCGGTAACATTCAACTCTTCCATTGACACTCTGTTTGGATTTTGCTTTTACTGTGAATCTTAGAGATAAGCTTCACAATATTTTATTGTTTGGATACATAAAAAGACACAGATTTGACATATACGCTACTGTTGCAGCAACTAATCCCTGCGGACTTTTTGAAAGCACCCTCAAATAATATTGGAACTGAAACTCCTTGTTGAATAGACATTTTCTGTGCTGATCCCTAATTCTAAAAAATAGTGGCATATTCACTTAGCGCTGATACACATTTTATTTTTACCTGTGCTAAATAGTTTCTAAATTTTGTCCTGAGTTTAGAAATACCCAATGTTAACATGTTCTTAGCTTTTTTTGTAAAGTCATAGGGCTATACGTGCAAGTAGCACTTTGCTATTTCCAAACCATTTTTTTTTTTCAAAATTAAATTGTAACACTGATATCTGTCAGGAATCCATGAATAACCCTTCACATGTATATATTATTTAAGAGAAGACAACCTAAGGTATTAAACTTGAGGTATTTTGACTCTTTCCATGCAACCATTTTACCACCAATCTATGCCAAATGTAAAAAAAAATAATAATTGGTGATTTTTTTTGACACACATAGCAATTTAAGAATAGATGTACGGAGGACTTTAAGGGTTACTGCCAAACAACACCCCAATATGTGTTCAGCAATATCTCCTGAGTACAGTGGTAACACCGATGTATAGGTGTGTTGGGTTCTATGGGGGCTAAAATACCTTATTTGGAGGGCTCCCATTCCAGTTTTCCAACTTGGAATTTTCACAGCTGGTCATCATGCACCCATGTCTTATTTGGGACATTTTTTGAAGTCGACCAATGTAATTTACCCCCATCAAACCATATATTTTTGAAAAGTAGACAACTCAGGGTTTTCAATATGGGCTATGTCCAGTCTTCTTTCATAGCCACTTAGTCACAAACACTGGCCAAAGTTAGCATTTATATTTGTTTGTGTGTTAAAAATGCAAAAAAACATTATGAACGCTAACTTTGGCCAGTGTTTGTGACTAAGTGGCTACTAAAAAGACTGAATGTAAAACCCCATTTGCAATACCTTGGGTTGTCTTCTTTTGCAAATGGTATGCCATCATGAAGGTAATTCTCATTCATGGGCTACCATATGCTCTCAAAGGCAACATAACCAATCTGGCAAATTTTAATGTGAAAAACTGCCTTATATTTGACTGTGTAACTTTCAAAAACACTATAAAAACCTGTACATGGGGGGTACTGTTATACTCAGGAGACTTCACTAAATACAAATATTAGTGTTTCAAAACAGTAAAATGTATTATAACAATGATATCATGAGTGAAAGTGCAGTTTGTCTGTGAAAAATGCAAAAAAACTTCACTTTCACTGACCATATCATCGCTGTGTTATGTTTTACTGTTTTGAAACACTAATATTTGTGTTCAGCGAAGTCTACCAAGTAAAACAGAACCCATGTACAGGTTTTAGGGTGTCTTGGAAAGTTACAGGGTTAAATACAGTGCTAGCAAATTAAATTCTCTTGACATTCGGCCTGGGTTGTCAGGCAGGTCCCCCCAATTGCAATCAATAAAATTACTTAATTATTACATAAATATGCAGTTGGAATTTAAAAATATAGACATATTTATATATTTTAAGTCTACGTGTATATTTATGAAATTGTTTATGTAATTATGTATATGGACATAGGTATATTTTGTATTATTTTTATTTATTTATATATACATAAATATATATATATATATATATATATAAATTCATTTATATTCAATATATATATTAATGTCAAGATACAGTTAGAATAAAATGACATATATATATATAATTTTTGTAAATTTTTGTAAATTATTTTTACATTTTTAAATTTATTTTAAATTATTATTCATTTTATTATATATATATATATATATATATAGTTATTAAATATATTATATATGTGTGTGTGTGTGTGTAATTTTACTCAGTGTATCTTTATATTAATATATGTATATATTAATAAAAAAATATACTAAGTATGATGTTATATATAAGATATATATATATATATTATAAATAGATATAATATATGTATATATATATCATATATACATATATATTTTTTTAATTTATTCACTTTATTTTATTATTTTTAAACTTTTTTAAACTTATTTCAAACTTTTTTTTAAACTTTTTTCACCAGCAGGGGGACTGCCTGAACTGACAGCTGGCAGCACTATGGTTGCCGCGACAACGCTCAGATCTCGCGAGAGTGAACTCTAGCCCCGCAGGCTAGAGTTCACTCTCCACTGGACCACCAGGGATGGCAGCAGCACGGTCCCCCCTCCTTACATAAGGTAAGAAGGGAGGGGGAATATTAAATAAACGCCCCCCCCACCCCCACACAAAACACACAAACAGCACACACACATACATCAATCACCCTTGCACACACAGCACCCTAACACACAGAGCAGCCTTACACATACACACACACAGCACACACTAACAGCACCCTTACACACACACACACACACACACACTAACAGCACCCTTACACACACACACACACACACTAACAGCACCCTTACACACACACACACACACACTAACAGCACCCTTACACACATATACACTAACAGCACCGTAACACACAGCACCCTTAAACATACACACACACACAGCACACACTAACAGCACCCTTACACACTCGCACACTAACAGCACACCCACACACACACACACAATAACAGCACCCTTACACACATATACACTAACAGCACCGTAACACACAGCACCCTTAAACATACACACACACACAGCACACACTAACAGCACCCTTACACACTCGCACACTAACAGCACACCCACACACACTCACACTAACATCACCCACACACATCCAGTGCCCTTACACACACATACAGCACCCTTACACACACAGCTCCCTCACACACACAGCGCCTTCACACACACACACACACACAGCGCCTGCACACACACACACAGCGCCTGCACACACACACACACAGCGCCTGGACACACACACACAACACCTACACACACATCGCCTTCTCACACACACACAGCGCCCTGACACACACACAGCGCCCTGACACACACACAGCGCCCTGACACACACACAGCGCCCTGACACACACACAGCGCCCTGACACACACACAGCGCCTTCACACACACAGCGCCTTCACACACACAGCGCCTTCACACACACAGCGCCTTCACACACACAGCGCCTTCACACACACAGCGCCTTCACACACACAGCACCTTCACACACACTGCGCCTTCACACACACAGCGCCTTCACACACACAGCGCCTTCACACACACACAGCGCCTTTACACACACACAGCACCTTTACACACACACAGCACCTTTACACACACACAGCACCTTTACACACACACAGTACCTTTACACACACACAGTACCTTCACACACACAGCAGTGTATGTGTGTGTGTGTGTGTGTGTATGTATGGGTGTGTATGTATGTATGTGCGTGTATATATATATATATATATATATATATATCCTTGTTTGAAGTGCACTCACAGGACTCAGAATTATTTCAAATCGTGCTGTTTATTCAAAGCATCAAATTTCCAGTAAATGGTGTCAACGTTTCAGTCTTCCAGTGACTGTTCTTGTAGAACAGACTGAACATAAACTAGCAGCATTTGCTGACGATCTTCTGTTTGTAATCTCCGACCCTATCAGCACTATGCCGAATGTCGTCGAAGAAATTAATTTGTATAGCAAGCTATCTAACTTTAAAGTTAACTTCACTAAAAGTGAGATCCTTGCCCTAAACCTATATTTGGAGAATCAGAACATAATCAAACTTCAGTTCCCTTTTACATGGGCCAATGGAAGTTACCTCAATTTGATTGGCTAGGCAGGATTAACATTTTAAAAATTAATGTTCTTCCCCGCCTATTGTACCTCATACAAACCCTACCGACTCTCCTTCCTAAATCCTACTTCAAAGAGGTTAGACAACAATTTACTTCCTTCATCTGGGCTTCCAAACATCCTAGGTTACCATATGACGTCCTGTCCAGACCCAAGACTCTGGGAGGGCTGGGTTTGCCAAATATCGAAATATATAAAAAAAAGCAGTCTTCTTAACAAGAATCTAACAAGAATACTACAAAACAATGGGTACACATTGAGGCGACTCTGTTTCAGGTTCCCATTTACACCATCCCTTGGCATAAATCAAGGAAGCTGTTAGTACACACCTAACCATTCAACTCACATTAAGAGTCTGGCAGGGGACCCAGCAATTGACATCAATAGCCCCACACCCACCACCATTATATCCCCTAACCCTAAACCCTTCATTTACTCCAGGGATGACACTGCCAGCATACAATTCCTTTCCCACATCCCCATACTTCAAACTAGGAACTATATCAAGGACGCGAAGTATTTTGCCCTCTTAAAGACTTAGTGTCTACGGACACTCTGTCCTCAATACAAACATTTCGGTACAACCAACATATACATTTCTTGAACTCCGAACCAGGGCCGGCGCTTCCTATAAGGCGAACTAGGCAGCCGCCTAGGGCACCATATAGGAGGGGGCGCCCTGCGCAGGGCCGGATGAAGAGCCCAGTGGGCCTGGTGCTGACAATTATGATGGGGCCTAATTACAGAATCTTATCGACGAAAAACACACAGTCATACCTCCCAAGCGTCATGTATCTGATGTAGTTGGTGTTGGAGAGAAACTCAAAGGATGCAGCTATAAGTAAACACATACTCTATGCTAATCTCTAATTTATGCTTTCATTTTTCAAGTAAATCCATACCAACAGCAGTGTCCAGTGAAGCAGGAAGTCAGTGGGCGGGGTTAAAAGAGTAGGCCACTGGTGTGAATCACATGACCAGAACTGCCAGAAGGGGCGAACATGCCCAAAAAGGGGGTATGTCTGTCCAAAGAATTGGAAGGCCAGCCTGGCATCAGTGTCCCTATGCATCACAGTGTCAGTGTCCCCATGTCGCCCAGTCCCCTAGTCTCCCAGTGTCTGTGTCCCCATTTCTCCCAGTGTCCCCATGTCTCAGTGTGTCCCATGTCACTAGGATACATGGGGACACAGAGACATGGGGGCACTTGTGGATACAGACATGGGGACACTAAGAGACATGGAGACATGGGGACAGAGACATTTGGGGACACTGGGAGAAATGGGGTCACAGACACTAGGGACACAGAGACATGGGGACGCAGACACTGGGAGACATGGGGACACAGAGATATGGGGACACAGACACTGGGAGAGATGGGGACACTGAGACACTAGGGACACTGGCTGGGAGACATGGGGACACAGAGATATGGGGACACAGACACTGGGAGAGATGGGGACACTGAGACACTAGGGACACTGGCTGGGAGACATAGGGACACTGGGAGATATGGGGACACAGACACTGGCTGGGAGACGTGGACACTGGGAGCCATGGGGACACTGGGAGCCATGGGGACACTGGGAGCCATGGGGACACTGGCTGGGAAGCATGGGGATACTGGGAGACATGTGTCCCAATGTGTCTGTCTATGTCGCACAGCGTCCCCATGTGTCTCAGTGTCCCTACATCTCCCAGTGCCCCCTAGTGTCTCAGTGTCTCCATGTCTTCCTGATGCCTTTCCCCTCATCCCTCACTTCCCTGAGCTGTAGTCTCTCTCTGCAGGCTGGGAGCTGCTGTCTGGACTCTCTGTGCTGTGTAGCTGCTCCCCTGTGTATCAGGGAGTAGAGAGAGGCAGGGAGGGATATGCTGTAACTTCCTATCCCTGCCTCTCTCCATACACAGTGACCCCTACTGGCCGGTGCTGGTATTGCAGAGTATTGCTGGTAATACTGCAATACCAGCACGGCCAGGCAGCCTCAAATACAGGCTGTGCCTTAAAATACCAGTCAGGAGGAAAACCTAAGAGTAGTGTGTAGAAAAAAAAAAGTAATTTTTTTTTTTTAAAATGGACCTATTCCATGGGCCTGGAGCTGCAGCTCCATCAGCCCCTATGTTAATCCGGCCCTGCGTCCCCATCGCCGGCCCTTTAAATGCTGCAGCCGCCTGAGCGCTCTATAGAGAGCGCTCAGGCGGCTGCCGCACTGCCTCACCTCCCCTTCCCTGTAGCGTGGCTGAGCTCCTCTCCGGTCCGCGGTCCCGGCCGGACTGACAGGAAGTGCACACTCAGTGTGCACTTCCTGTCAGTCCGGCCGGGTACAGGAAACATAAACTCCTGTACCGCGGAATGGAGAGGAGCTCGGCCACGCTACAGAGAAGGGGGGGTGAGGAAGAAGAGATTACAGGGAGGGAGGGGGGAGAAGAAGAGATTACAGGGAGGGAGGGGGGAGAAGAAGAGATTACAGGGAGGGAGGGGGGAGAAGAAGAGATTACAGGGAGGGAGGGGGGAGAAGAAGAGATTACAGGGAGGGAGGGGGGAGAAGAAGAGATTACAGGGAGGGAGGGGGGAGAAGAAGAGATTACAGGGAGGGAGGGGGGAGAAGAAGAGATTACAGGGAGGGAGGGGGGAGAAGAAGAGATTACAGGGAGGGAGGGGGGAGAAGAAGAGATTACAGGGAGGGAGGGGGGAGAAGAAGAGATTACAGGGAGGGAGGGGGGAGAAGAAGAGATTACAGGGAGGGAGGGGGGAGAAGAAGAGATTACAGGGAGGGAGGGGGGAGAAGAAGAGATTACAGGGAGGGAGGGGGGAGAAGAAGAGATTACAGGGAGGGAGGGGGGAGAAGAAGAGATTACAGGGAGGGAGGGGGGAGAAGAAGAGATTACAGGGAGGGAGGGGGGAGAAGAAGAGATTACAGGGAGGGAGGGGGGAGAAGAAGAGATTACAGGGAGGGAGGGGGAGAAGAAGAGATTACAGGGAGGGAGGGGGGAGAAGAAGAGATTACAGGGAGGGAGGGGGGAGAAGAAGAGATTACAGGGAGGGAGGGGGGAGAAGAAGAGATTACAGGGAGGGAGGGGGGAGAAGAAGAGATTACAGGGAGGGAGGGGGGGAGAAAAAGAGATTACAGGGAGGGAGGGGGGGAGAAAAAGAGATTACAGGGAGGGAGGGGAGGAGAAAAAGAGATTACAGGGAGGGAGGGGGGAGAAAAATAGATTACAGGGAGGGAGGGGGGGAGAAAAAGAGATTACATGGAGGGAGGGGGGGAGAAAAAGAGATTACATGGAGGGAGGGGGGGAGAAAAAGAGATTACAGGGAGGGAGGGGGGAGAAAAAGAGATTACAGGGAGGGAGGGGGGAGAAAAAGAGATTACAGGGAGGGAGGGGGGGGGAGAAAAAGAGATTACAGGGAGGGAGGGGGGGGGAGAAAAAGAGATTACAGGGAGGGAGGGGGGGAGAAAAAGAGATTACAGGGAGGGAGGGGGGAGAAAAAGAGATTACCGGGAGGGGGGAGAAAAAGAGATTACAGGGAGGGAGGGGGGAGAAGAAGGGAAGATTACAGGGAGGGAGGGGGGGAGAAGAAGGGAAGATTACAGGGAGGGAAGGGGGAGAAGAAGGGAAGATTACAGGGAGGGAAGGGGGAGAAGAAGGGAAGATTACAGGGAGGAAGGGGGGAGAAGAAGGGAAGATTACAGGGAGGAAGGGGGAGAAGAAGGGAAGATTACAGGGAGGAAGGGGGGAGAAGAAGGGAAGATTACAGGGAGGAAGGGGGGAGAAGAAGGGAAGATTACAGAGAGGAAGGGGGGAGAAGAAGGGAAGATTACAGAGAGGAAGGGGGGAGAAGAAGGGAAGATTACAGGGAGGAAGGGGGGAGAAGAAGGGAAGATTACAGGGAGGAAGGGAAGATTACAGGGAGGAAGGGGGGAGAAGAAGGGAAGATTACAGGGAGGAAGGGGGGAGAAGAAGAGAAGGGGAGGAGAACATGGGAGGAGAAGAAGAGGAGAACGGGGGAATGAGAACACAGGGGGGGGGGTTGAGGAGAACGTGGGGGAGGGAGAGACCACTAAAGGAGGGAGGGGGTGGTGGAGAGACCACTAGGGGAGGGGAGTGAGGAGAGACCGCTAAGGGAGGGTGGGGGGAGAGTAGAGACCACTAATGGAAAGGGAGTGTGAGAAGAGACCACTTAGGGTGTGGGGGGGACCACTAATGGAAAGGGGGGGAGAGGAGAGACCACTAATGGAAAGGGGGGGCAGAGGAGAGCAGAGACCACTAAGGGGGAGACAAGAGACCACTAATGGAAAGTCGGGGAGAAAAGGAGACCACTAAGGGAGGTGGGGGGAGGAGAGTAGAAACCACTAAGGGGCAGGGGAGATCTCTAAGGGACGGAAGGGAGAGCTCTATAGGACAGGGGGCAGGACAGGAAGCTCTTTCACACACACAATGCATCCCTATACATTCTCAGAAACACACAATGCATCCCTACACACACAGAAACACAACATGCTTCCCTTACACACAGAGACACACACAATGCATCCATTACACACACACACACACACACACAATGCAACCCTTACACATAAAGACAATGCATCCTTTGCACACATACACAGAAACACACAATGCATCCCTCACACACACATGCAAACACACATTGCTTCTCTTACACACACACAGAAACACAATGCATCTCTTAGACACACTCAACGCATCCCTTACAGACACACACACTGCATCCCTTACATACACAGAAACACACTTTGCATCCCTTATGCATACAAACACAGATTCACACAATGCATCCCTTACACACAAAGAGAAACACACAATACATCCCTTATACACAAACACACACTGCTTTCTATCCCTTACACAAAAACACACTGCTTCCACTACACACAAACACACTGTATCACCTACACAAACTGGTATCCCTATCCACTACATTCCATAAGCACACACATTAGATCCTCTACCATAACACATCCCCTACACACTCCACTTCTTGTGAGCGAACATATAGGTGGACTTATGGGTGGACCATATGGGCATATTTACCGTGAGGCCCTGGGGCCCAGACCTTGAGCTGTGTAAGGGGCCCCAAAAAATGGAGCTGCTTCCCGTTCTCCCAGAACATTGAATTTTGTGACCACAGTTACAAACAGCCTCCAGAGATCCTGTTCTACACCAGACCAGTGGAGCCAGACTGCAGCCAGAGCCCATCACCATCCTCATCTGGTTGTAAGTAGGCAATCTAGTATATTATTAGTGACACTAATCTCTAATTTACCTCACATTAAAGGGACACTTTAGTCCCCAGAACCACTGCAGCTTAATGAAGTGGTTCTGGTGTCTATAGTTTGTCCCTGCAAGCCTTTTAATGTAAACACACACTGTGTGCAGCACTGGCGTTAGTTCATATGGCAGATCATATGGATAGGGCATTGTGATGTCACTGGGGGGGGCTGCAAATTTTTCTTTTGCCTAGGGCGGCAAAAATCTTTGCACCGGCCCTGCTCCGAACCAAACCTAACTACCAACCCACGAACACAGACAGCAATTGAGGCGCACTGCACAACCCATATGCTCTCAAATAAACACTTGTCCCTCTTTAGCGCGTTACTACAACAGGACTATGCAGCTATACCTCCTCCATTTGCTCGGGTATGGTCCACAGACTTCAACATCAAAATGTCCCAAAAATAATGGTCTGTCTCCAGGGCCGGACTGGCCCACCGGGATACCGGGAAATTTCCCGGTGGGCCGTCGGCACCTGGGGCCGGTAGGCCATGTGGGTGTCCTGCGGCCGCATGGAGAGCTTGGATGGCGGCCGCAGGGGAAGCTCTTCTTGCGGCCGCTGGGGGAGCAGGCTGTTCTGTCTCTGCTCCCCCTCCCTCGCGCGCTAGAAAGAGACCGGGGCAGGAATATGACATCATATTCCGGCCCCGGTCTCATTAAGCTGCACGCGAGGGAGGGGGAGCAGAGACAGAACAGCCTGCTCCCCCAGCGGCCGCAAGAAGAGCTTCCCCTGCGGCCGCCAGCACAGCTATCAGTCTGCCCACCCACAGGTACCAAAAAGTATGTATGTCAGTGGGAGTGTGTGTGTGTCTGTCTGTCATGGTGTGTCTGTCATGGTGTGTGTCTGTCTGTGTCATGGTGTGTGTGTGTCTGTCTGTCTGTGTCATGCTGTGTGTGTCTGGGTCATGGTGTGTGTGTCTGTCTGTGTCATGCTGTGTGTGTCTGTCTGGGTCGTGTGTGTGTCTGTCTGTGTCGTGTGTGTGTCTGTGTCATTGTGTGTGTCATGTGTGTGTCTGTCTGTGTCATGGTGTGTGTGTGTCTGTGTCATGCTGTGCGTGTCTGTCTGGGTCATGGTGTGTGTGTGTGTGTGTGTGTGTCTGTCTGGGTCATGGTGTGTGTCATGCTGTGTGTCTGTCTGTGTGTCTGTCTGTGTCATGCTGTGTGTGTCTGTCTGGGTCATGGTGTGTGTGTCTGTCTGTGTCATGCTGTGTGTATCTGTCTGGGTCATGGTGTGTGTGTGTGTCTGTATGTGTCATGCTGTGTCTGTCTGTGTCATGGTGTGTGTGTGTGTCTGTCTGGGTCATGGTGTCTGTGTGTGTGTCTGTCTGGGTCATGGTGTCTGTGTGTGTGTCTGTCTGTGTCATGCTGTGTGTGTCTGTCTGGGTCATGGTGTGTGTGTGTCTGTGTCATGCTGTGTGTGTCTGTCTGGGTCATGGTGTGTGTGTGTGTGTCTGTCTGTGTCGTGTGTGTGTGTGTGTCATGCTGTGTGTGTCTGTGTCATGGTGTGTGTGTGTCTGTCTGTGTCATGGTGTGTGTGTCTGTCTGTGTCATGCTGTGTGTGTCTGTCTGTGTCATGCTGTGTGTGTCTGTCTGTGTCATGCTGTGTGTGTCTGTCTGTGTCATGCTGTGTGTCTGTCTGTGTCGTGTGTGTGTCTGTCTGTGTCGTGTGTGTGTCTGTCTGTGTCGTGTGTGTGTCTGTCTGTGTCATGCTGTGTGTCTGTCTGTGTCATGCTATGTGTGTCTGTCTGGGTCATTGTGTGTGTGTGTCTGTCTGTCTGTCTGGGTCATGGTGTGTGTGTGTATGTCTGTGTCGTGTGTGTGTCTGTGTCACAGTGTGTCTGTATCATGGTGTGTGTGTGTCTGTCTGTGTCACGGTGTGTGTGTGTCTGTCATGGTGTGTGTGTGTGTCTGTCTGTGTCATGGTCTGTGTCATGGTCTGTGTCATGGGGGGTGTGTGTTTGTGTCTGTCATGGGGGGGTGTGTGTGTCTGTCATGGGGTGTGTGTGTGTGTCTGTCGTGGTGTGTGTGTTTTTAAAAAGTGTTTTACTCACCTTTATTTTTTTCCAACGTCGTGCTGGTCTCTGCCTCTATGACTGAGATCATCAAGCTTGATGATCTCAGCCAATCTGCACTGACACAGGAAGCGCCTCTAGTGACCGTCTGAGTGTCTGTCACTAGAGGTGTCACTAGGAAGCAATGTAAACACTGCCTTTTCTCTGAAAAGTCAGTGTTTACATTTAAAAGCCTGCAGGGACAGGCTATAGACACCAGAACCACTACATTAAGCTGTGTGTGTGTGCACCTGCTAGTGAGTGAGCTTGCTTGCATGTGTGTGTGTGCCTGCTAGTGAGTGAGCTTGTGTTTTTATGCCAATGAGCTTATGTATATTAGTGAAATTGTTTGTCTATGAGGCTGTGTATCAATAAGCTTGTGTGTGTCAGTGAGATTGTCTGTGTCGGCATATGAGTATGCTTACTGTATAATTAAATGTTTTACTCTGAAAGGACCAATACTTTATATTGGAAAAAGCAATATATATATATATATATATATATATATATATATATATATATATATTTATGTGTCCTGATGAAAGCTCCAAACGGGAGCTGAAACGTTGACCCTCTGTATTGACTTACAATAAACCAACGAATATTTAGAAGACCTAGAGTGCCGGTATTATTTTTCTTTTTTCTATGTATTGTATTTTGACTGAGCACCAGGCAATATCTGCAACCATAGTTGGAGTGCTGGAATACCCAATTTTTGTGTGTATGTATGTAAGTATGTATGTATGTATATATATATATATATATGTATATATATATATATATATATATATATATATATATATATGTATGTATGTGTATATATATAGCAACAAGGAAAGAGATGCACTCTCACGTCTTTGTAGAAAAAAAAAACGATATTATTTAATAACAGGTAACATACATGATCTATATATATATATATATATAACTCAATCATTTGGGGATGGCAAGACATAGCCCTACATATTACATGCGACAATATATGGCTCAATGACTTATGGGGCTGGCATAGATTTTTTTTTCCAGGGCTGCTTTGTATCCCCAGTCCGGCCCTGTCTGTCTCTTTCAGATAAATCCACAAATCCTCTGTTATCTCCCATATACAAGAGAGCAACTACAAATGAATAGCTAGGTGGCACTACTCCCTGTCACACGTACACAGATTTTTCTCAACTTCACCGGACCGCTGCTGGAGATGCCAACAACCGCGAGGCACTATAGCTCACATATGGTGGACATGCCCTACTATCCTAACTTTCTGGATTAAAATGACTAAACTGTGTAAAATCATTACCAAATCTCTTGTACCCCTAGATCCCAAAGCTATATTGTTCGGCCTCACTGGGGCTACATAGCATAAACCAACCAATAAACTGGTAATGCATTTTCTCACAGTAGCCAATCTACTGATAATGTTCTTCTGGAAAAGACAAGAAGCACCTTCAATACGAGAGTGGATTCAGAAGGTAGAATCTGTAAGAGTAATGGAGGAATTAAATGTATAAATTGCATGTTACATATGTGTATCACTGTTCATAACCTTTGTTTGATACAATACTTTGGTGATAATATACAATGTTCTAAACTACATAAAACACTAATAAACTTTTTGGAAAAAAAAATAAAAAAATGGTTATATGAAAAGTTTCCACGTGCCCCTAATTTAACACCTAGAGGTACTAATTTCTACAAATATAATGAAGAAAATGCAAGATCAAACTAGCATTGTGTATGAATGTGACAAAGAAGCATTTTAATTTCAAGTGTAATGGGAACAGCAGAGATCCAGATACTGCTGTCCTGTTAAACAGTTTGTCCCTTCCCAGCACCAGGAACCACTGCAGCAGTGCTTGATTTCAAGAGTATCTTGGAGGCATTATGGAATGCTGTGTCACCTCACTAAATATTTTGAGTTTTTCATGAAGATAGATTCTTTATAAAATACTTGCAGTGACTGTTGAATTTAATTTAAATTCCAGAGTGGTCAAAAGATATTATAAGGCAAAGTAGGGATTACTTTATCTTGTGAAAAAAGCTGAGGAACAGTGACCAGGGTGGGACAGTACGTAACTGTCTCACTTTGGGACTGAATTTAAACACCAAGCGGACACTCCAGTAGTGTCTGGGGCTTAACCCCTAGTATCTAGAGTAAGAGTGAGAGATAGATAGAGCATTGTCACTCTTACTTTGTCTTATGGTAAATTAGCCAAACTTGATAAAACTCGATAAAAGGTGGAGCTTCTGCCTACAGTCTTTGCTAAGTTCCCCAGCTGTCTCTAGAGATGGCTGTTTCTTGTAGATTGCAAAACGTAATCTATGTAGGCTCCTTACATAGAGTCTGGTGATTCCTGGCGTAGAAGAGCTAAGAGTTGAAGAAAGAAGGTAGAGGTGCCTACAGGGGTCAGCTTTAAGTAAATATATCTATCTACCTTCGATTGCATGCACAGGCCTCCCCACCCCAAGCAGAGATGTCACCTTAGACGGTCTTAGCATTTTTGGAAAAGAGCCCTGAAGCTGACAGACCTGTTTTAAGGTAGTGAAATAGAAATCAGTTTGATCTGGTTTAAAAATCCTTAACCAGAACACTAGGGGCATGCCCCACAGAAAGCATACTAGAAAGTTACAGACACAATAAACACTGACCACTTTTTAACAAGACTCCATACAGAGCAAAATGTCCCAGCAACTATTATCCTGATTGGTAGCAAGAGATATAGTGGTTCAAATTCATAAAACACACACTATTCTGTCACTTTTATTAACATCATATGGCAGAATGGGGTAGTTGGATATAATAAATGTGGCAATTAGTTACCTACTTGCAAAAATGCTTTTAGTTAATCATATTTAAATGTATATATGCTTTAGATAAGTAAATACATTTCACTATTACCTACATTTGTAAACATTGCTGCCAATGTGTCTCTAATCCCTAAAACATTGCATTGCCAGTGGATTTAACAGATTGATCCTTCCTCAAGGTTAATGTGTGCAATGCAGCTTATTTATGAGAGTTAATAAGTACTTTGCCTAAAAACTTTTCCAGTGGCTTGGAAGGGTTAATAAGTAACTAGTAAGTTCTAAGTGCTACAACAGATCTTATCTATAATAGATCTCTCTGCCATTGCAACCTATAATAAAGTAGAATTATTTATCCAGTTTAGACAAGTTTTTAGAAAACCGAGAGCCTGCTTAGAACCTGTATGTAAAGCCAATTATTTATTTATTCATCTGACCTTTATTTAGAGTACACGTGTGACTAATGGGAGTGTTATCCAATAATTATTACATGTGTTTGCTCAAAAGAAACATATATTAAATTGGCAGTGTCTGTATAACAGAACAAGCATACAAAAGAACTTTAAAGAGTTTAGTAGTGTAATATTTTTTTAGCGGTTTCCAAAATAAATTATGCTAAATAAAAAGAATGTTTGTAGTACTGCATATTATATGACTCATTTTCAATATAATTGTCGATATATGTCAATACTAGAGGGTCTATCTAACCATTTGCAGAGGGTCATTGGGGAAAAACATTTGACTCTGCCTCTCATCCACTCACACACATACATGATTAGACACACATACATGATTAGTCACACATACTTTCCTGCCAAATACCAATTTATTTAGCATCATGTGCATACCCATGCATAGACACATACTAGCACAAATACATAGTCCTTCCAAACATTTCTAGTCTGCTGTAACATGATTTATGATGTCATCCTTTGGTTTTGCATTAGGCCTTTAGATTTTGGATTCTCTAAAAGACAGGCCTGCTTATTGTTCTATCTTCCGTTGTTGTCATTGGATAGCAGCATCAGGGGGTGGAGTCAAACTTGTTTTGGTTGTTGAAAGAAAAGAAGGGGAGCGGTCAAGGACAGGGGTTTAGTGTAACACCCTTGTCCCGTACCTAACCCACAAAAAAAAGGTCACCTAGACTGGAAAAGTAGGGGATAACCCTATGGAATACAGTAAATAGTAGAGAAATAAAGGTGTCACTTGAATAGAAAGTGACCACAAGGTTACATTTCCAATCCACTCCACAATCCACAAATAACAAAAGAACTTTATTAGCAACTCTAAAAAGTACTAGGACAAATTAAACAGTGTAGCCTGATATGAAGGGGAACAGCCCTGAGTGAGATGCTCAATAATAGATAGTTAATAATAAAGCATACCACACTAGTTCCAAACGGGTATGGATTGGCAGTACAAGAACTAACTAAAGAGGTAGCAATCTTTCCTTTATGTGTTTAAGCTGTCATGGAAGTATATATAGCACTGGTTACGACAGAGCCTAGTGTGATCTTCCAGAAGAAAAATTAAAACGTAAAAGGAATAGTGAGAGATATGCTAAATGGTGAGAACAAAACACACAGGAAATAATATATAAAAAAAGAAGGATATATACAAAGAGATAAGTAATAGGGATATAACCAATTAAATCCACCTCTGTAGGGTTGCCAGAGGTCTGTGGTAAGGGTATCCCTAGTCTCTAGACCTTCAGTCTCATGTAAACACCTTCATGGATATTCTATGCTTTAATTCAATTTAGGGAAGAAAGAAAAAAAAATCCCTTAAGTTCTCAAATAGCTGTCTAAATACCAAGTGATATGCTCAATAGCTAATGATTGGTAATTAAAGGGACACTCCAGGCAGCCAGACCACTTCTGCCCATTGGAGTGGTCTGGGTGCCAACTCCCATTACTCCTAACCCTGCAACTGTAATTATTGCAGTTTTTTATAAACTGCAATAATTGAAGATTATATTAGCTTTAGTGTACTAATAATCTTAATTTTATTAATGACAGGAGGCGAATATTTGCATATCTTTCTTTACTCAAAACTCCAGCAGCATAGAAACATAACAACCAATCAGAAAAAAGTTATGATGCCCATAAAAGGCCCTGTCTATGGCATCACTTCCTCTTTCTTTGAAGCGAAACAACAAAACAACTATAAGTATAACCGTAGAAAACGTCAACAGTTCAGTAACATAATAACATATCCAACTCCAGAAATTCCGTGATGTAGATGTATGAAGGGTGACTCTTTGTCTTGTTGAGAAGACGTTCATACTGCAAGAAAAAGAAAAAGGTGAAAGGTCTCTGGCATGATAATTTGTCCGCATGCAATCCACCTTAAGAATCTGATATAACCATGGATGTCTGAAGGCTAATTTATCCATATACTAATTCTAAACTAATGCTATTCAATAATCGTATATATACAATCTAGTACAAGTACAAATTCCATTATTCACCCTATACAATTCATGTAAGATACATGTCTAAGTCTTAAGCATATAATCAGATATCTTTCGTGTCTTCCTGAACGTTAAAGGCATATTCTGATTCACTCGAGTAAGATATGGGAGGGATTCTATAGGGTGGGAAATATTCGCCTCCTGTCATTACTAAAATTAAGATTATTAGTACAATAAAGCTAATATAATCTTCAATTTTACCACATGACAGGAGGCTTCATATTTGCATTTTTAAAGATTCGAATTGACTAATGTGAAGGAAGCATGAGATGTTTGCCGAAAGTAAAACGTCCTAAAGGTACTCTCTCACGTCCAGTCCGTGCAGCGCATAATGTCGGCCAGGGAGGCTGCCGCCCCTCTGACTGAGTGCGCTCCGAAGCAAGGTTCAACGCCCGCTAGAAATAATAGCCAGCGGATCCATCTGGCCAGTGTTGTCGTAGACACTGGTCCGTGAGGTTTTACGTAAGAAATCAGGAGTTGACCCGTTGAATAAGTTCGCAGGGGGGTCGTGATTTCGGTATACCTCATTAATGATCTGACCACACATAATTTGGGGTCTGCTCCAAAGTATGGATATGACACTGACGCTGAATCTGACTTAGTGCATCTCGATATGGTAAAGGTAACTCCTTCTGGTGTGAGAGAGAAACCGTCCACATCGAACGCCCTTACGTCTGCCACTCGTCTAAATGAGACGAGGCATAATAGGAGGGCTAGTTTGGCTGAAAGTTGTTTCAGTGACAGATAGGGGTTGTCCTGCCATTCCCTAAGGAATTTCAGCACCACCTCCACCTGCCAGAGGCGTGAGTACTTGGGTGCTGGGGGTCTCGTTAATTTGGCACCCAGCAGTAGCCGGCAAACCAGTGGATCTTGGCCTACTGGCCTGCCCTGTACCGGGACGTGTGCCGCCGATATGGCGGATCTTATCACATTGAGGGATCTATACGATCGTCCCAACGATAACAGATGTGATAGATAGTTAAGGATCAGTGGGACAGGTGCAGTAAAGGGATCGGAATCCCTTTCCACACACCAATCACTCCAGGCCGACCAGGTGGAAATCTAGCATTTCCTGGTGCCGGGAGCCCATGAGTCCCATAGGAGGTCTCTAGATGACTGTGATAGGCTGTGGACTGACCAGGAACCCCTGAAATCGGCCAGGCCACTAGCTCCAGTTGTCTTTCCAGGATGAGGGAGTGGGTTTCCCCTCGAGGTGCCGTCAGAAGTAGAGGGAAGGTAGGAAGCAGAAGTGGGTTCTCGTGAGACATCTCCAGTAGATCTGGGAACCATGGTTGGCTCTGCCAGAGGGGTGTTATGAGCAGGAGCGATATCTTGTGGGTGTGTGTGTATCGTAGCACCTGTGGAATCATGGAGAACGGTGGGAATGCATACGCCCCCTGAGTGGGCCAGTTCTGTAGGAATGCATCTGTAGCTTCGCTTTTCGGGTCCGGGAGCCAACTGTAGTACCTCAGTAGTTGTTGGTTGGTCCTGGAGGCGAACAGATGTATTGTTAATGGATCCTTCCACCGTGGAATATCTCTTTGTTGAGTGTCCAATCGCTGTTGTCTCACCAGTGGCGTGAGAGCCAGTCCGCTGTCAGGTTGGAGATTCCTGGTAGATATTCCGCCTGTAGCGTGATGTTCCGTGTTAGGCAGAATTTGTAAATGTCTTTTGTGGCTTCTGTCAGAGCTCGAGACCTGGCTCCGCCTAGGCGGTTTATGTACTGCACTGCCGACACGTTGTCCATGCGGAGTAGGATGCAGCAGTTTGATTTGTCCTTGGCCAGGCTGCAGATGGCGAAGGACCCCGCAATCAGTTCCAGACAGTTGATGTGTAGTTCGGTCTCTTCCCCTTGCCACGGGCCTCCCGTGGAGGCGTTCGTGCAGTGTGTGCCCCATCCCAATAGGCTGGCGTCCGATTCCACGATGAAGTCTGGGGTAGGGCCAAAAATTGCCTTGCCATTCCAGGCTTAAATGTGCAGTAACCACCATCGAAGTTCCGTTCTCACTTCCGTCGACAGTGGGATCCAGCTATCGTATGAATGTCCGGTGCGTAGGTATCCCGCCTTCAGTCGTTGCATGGCCCTGTAGTGTAATGGGCCCGGGAATATCGCTTGTATGGAGGAGGAGAGAAGTCCCACAATCCGGACGAGCATCCTGAGAGTTATGGTATCCATTTTCAGTACCCGTCTGATTTCCTTCCGTGTCGAGGCTATCGTCGGGGGTAACCGTAGCACGCAGTCCTTCGAGTCGATATCGAACCCGAGGAATTGGACTGATTGGGAGGGAGAGATAGACGATTTTTGTCTGTTCACCACGAAACCTAAAGATTCCAGCAAGCGAATGACAAATTTCGTCTGCAATCGCAGCATGGAAGCGGATTCGCAAAAGATTAGCAAATCGTCCAGGTATACGAGACATCGAATACACAAGGTCCGGATGTGAGCCATCACCGGTCTCAGCAGCTTCATGAAACACCACGGAGCCGAACTTAGGCCGAATGGCAGACATGTAAACTGGCATAATTGTCCTCTCCATTGGAAGCAGAGAAAACGGCGGCTGTGTACGTCCACAGGTACTGACAGGTACGCGTCTTTGAGGTCCAGGCGCGTAAACCAGTCATTTTTGATGAGAAGGTCTTGCAGGAGATGGATTCCTTCCATCTTGAAGTGTCTGTATATCACGTAAGAATTCAATTGTCGGAGATTGATAACTGGTCTGTAGTCGCCAGTTTTCTTCTTGACCAGGAAGATGTTGCTTATGAGGCCTCCCCCTCCTGTCGCGTACTGTATCGCGCCTTTCTTGAAGAGTGTATGGATCTCTTCATCCACCAGGCGTTCTTGTTCCGCTGACATGTGTATTGGAGGAGGGGGGGCGGTCTGTATGGGTTGTGCTGAAAATTCTATGACGAAGCCTCTTACCGTCTGGAGGACCCAGGCATCTTTGGTAATTAGCTCCCAGTTCTGTAAGAAAAAGGACAGGCTGCCTGCTATAAAATTGGAAACATTTTGGTATGTAGGTGGACTCACCATTAGAGAAACGGCCTCTGAAGCCTCTCGACCTTCCTGCCCCTCGGTACGAGGAGGGTCTTTGCGTCATAGATGGGGAGAAGCTTGGGGCTTGTGGAAATGATCTGGAACCTGATGCCCAAAAACGGCTGTTGGCTCGGTTCCTCTGCCGACCAGCCCTCCCAAAAACACCTCTTTCCGGTGGGGTGTGGAAGACCTGTTTGAGTGAGGTTTGGGCCTTGTTCAAGATGGTGAAAAGGTTCACATGCTTTTTAAGCTCTGTGATAAAAGCATCGCCAAACAAAAGTCCTTGTGCTTTCGGTCCGAACTCCTTAGCACCTAGATCCAGGAGCTTACTATCTATGCGGATCAATGCTGACCTGCATCTTTCGGTGCACAATGCGGCGTTGGCGTTGCCCAGAAGGCACACTGATCGTTGGGCCTATTCATGTAGGATGTTCGGGTCGAGCTGAGAGCCCTGGCTGAGTGCTAGATCCGCAAAATATAGTATTTTAGCAATGGGACCGAGTAGGTCCAGCACTTTGTCCTGTGCGGCCTTCATGCCTTTCTCCACGCCCTTTTGCGGGTCTCGTCCTGAACGTGACATGAAGACCACTACCATGTGGTCAAATTCGGGTGTAAGCGCTACTTTATCTGGTAATAGTAGCCTGGGGCATTCGGCCCTGAGGCGTGCCCGCACTTCTTTTTCCAGAGGCTTGCGTAGCCAATAGTGTATGAAACGTGTCAAATGGTCTGGTAGTGTCCATTTGGAAGAGCGTGGGTGCCGGATGGTACGTGGATCGAAGAGTGGGTTCCCTTGGTCGTCCGTGAATGTTCCGTCTCCGTTTTTTCCGGCTTTGTTGTCATAGGTGTTTTCTTCATCTCGGTCGTCTTCACCGAGAAAGGTCTCCTTGACGTATCTCGAGGAGGTGGGGGGTAGGTCCTGCCACTCTTCCTCCTCTGATGGCGAGCCGTCCCCGTGCCATTCATCTACCACGTCCAATGCGTGTGGTACATAAGAATCCTCTTCGTCTGAGGATTGTAGTGCTCGGGGTATGGGCAGTCGTCGTTCTGTGCTCTTACTCCGTTTAACGGGTATCTTGCCTTTGGCTTTTGAGAAAGGGGGAGAGCCCTTTCTTTGCCTCTTCGCCTTGGAGATTTCGGATCCTGAGGCCTCCATCGGTTCTGGGGGGCTTGTGTCGCCCTGGCTTTGGGGTAGTGCCCTCAATAGGGCCTTTTCCACTGAGGCCGCTACTGCGGCATTGATCATAGCCTGAAAATCTTGGCTGGTTTGAGTGTCCTCCATGACTCGTAAGGTCCTCTTTGGGCGATAAGAAGAGTCAGTGGGGAGATGTGATGAAGGGTCAGTACATACGGTGCCAGACTCCTGGTACAACTGGGGGTCGTCCGTTAGTAAATCGTGTGTATAGGTTTGGTGTCTACCCAGAGGGTACCCGCAACTGAGCAGTCTGGTATGTGTCTGGTAGTGGGTTCACCACAGTTGTGCACAGTCTAATGGTAATCAGTGATTAAGCTGACGCGTAGGCCTCCGTGCATGTGATCAGGGTTCACCCTGGGTGGTGTGCCGTGGTAACCCAGAGGACACCTACATCAATGATAATGGTCAGTGAGTGACCATGCATGCATATCTGGGGGGTCACCCCAGGTGGTGTGCCATGAAAAAATACCCAGAGGACACCCACATTCAATTTGTACGGTCAGGTACAGTAATACAGTATAACCCAGTGTAGGGTGTATTAATATAGTATGTCCCTGAGTAGGGGACAGTAATATAGTATGACCCTGTGTAGGGTATAGTAATATAGTATGACCCTGTGTAGGGTATAGTAATATAGTATGACCCTGTGAAGGATATATTAATATAGTATGACCCTGTGTAGGGTATAATAATATAGTATGACCCTTAGAATGGTACAATGACAAAGATCCTGTGTGGGATATAGGAAAATATTATGTCTCCTTTAATGCATGCATGTAAGTATTTGTTTGTCAGACACTGTTGGCAGGCATGAGGAAAAAAATGCATAGAGAAAACTGAAGTAAAAGTTTAAAAAAAAAAAGGAGGTTAGGAAGGAGAGAACACAAACAGTATTTTTTGTGCGTTGCAAAACAGGTTATGCTTGTTCTTTATTACTGGTCTCTCTGGGGCTGTCAAGAATACTGCTAGAATATTTTAGTGCTAATATCATACCAATATGACTCCAGTAGAGTGTTTCTATTGCTTAATATATTTTCAACCATTACTCAAAACCGTCTGCAAAATCCTCTTTACTAGAAACATTTTGGACTACATTTATAAAGAACGATTGTTGGGTAAAATGCTACTGCTAGACTAGAATCATTATGGCAATGAGTATAAATTATCTCTATGCTTTAGCAATTAATCTGATTCCCTGGCTTCAGGAATGCACATGTCCAGTGTAGCTTAACATAATACACTAATTCTTCCTTCAAATCCTCCATTAAATGCCATTCAATATTAGTCAATATATCACCCCCTTTTTTTTATTTGGTTTATTTGTCACTGTAATGTTAAAGAAACACTCCAGGCACCATAACTATTACAGCACACTGTAGTAGTTATGTTGCCAGGAGTTCCCTTGCCCCCTCTCGGTTTTACCCAATCTCGCACTGATTAACTTTTGATTCCCGGGAAATTGTTGGGAACAGTTCCTGGCAATCCCCAGGTAAGTATTCAAATAATTAAAAAATTGTATCACTTCTTATAATGGGGGGGCACCTGTGCACTACTGGCATCATAAGGAGAGTGTCATATTCTTTCCATAGGCGTGTGCATGGGGTGTGCCGGGTGTGCCTGGGCACACCCTAATCCCCACGGCCCGCACATGGATTGAGGCCGGCAGGGGGGATCACAGGATCTCACCTGTCGTTCCAGAAGAGTCGGCTCTGCTGTGTGTCTCCATGGGCCAGTGGGGAGATCTAATATCTTCCTCACTGGCCCACAGGCAAGGAGGGAAGCAGGAGAGGACCCGGGGAGCTCTAGCCAGCAGCTCAGATTTCGCGAGAGGGGGGATCACAGGACCTCACCTGTCGTTCCAGAAGAGCCGGCTCTGCTGTGTGTCTCCATGGGCCAGTGGGGAGATCTAATATCTTCCTCACTGGCCCACAGGCAAGGAGGGAAGCAGGAGAGGACCCGGGGAGCTCTAGCCAGCAGCTCAGATTTCGCGAGAGTTCACTCAGCACTAGGACCACCAGGGATCAGGGATGGCAGCAAGGATCTCCCCTCCCTTGCAAAAGGTAAGAAGGGAGGGGGGCTATTTCCTAATATGTCCCCCCACACACAATCACTCAAAACAAATTCACACACAGCACCCTCACACACAGAGCTCCTCACAGACACAGCACACTAATAGTACCCTCACACACACACAGCGCACTAACAGCACCCTCACACACACAGCACCCTCACACACACAGCACCCTTATACACACACATACACACACACAGCACCATCACACACACACACACAAACAGCCCCCTTTACAGCACACTACCAGCACTAACACACACACACATACACACACAGCACCCTCAGGCACACTCACACTGCACCCTCACACACACACACATCACCCTCACAGCACACTATCAGCACTCTCTCACACAAACACACAGCACCCTCACACACACACACACAGCACCCTCTCACACACACACACACACACAACACCCTCACACAAACACACAGCACCCTCACATGCACACACACATACACACACACACAGCACCCTCACACACACAGCACATTAACTGCACACTAACAGCACCCTCACACACACAGCAGTGTCTGTATGTATGTATACAGGGAGTGCAGAATTATTAGGCAAGTTGTATTTTTGAGGATTAATTTTATTATTGAACAACAACCATGTTCTCAATGAACCCAAAAAACTCATTAATATCAAAGCTGAATATTTTTGGAAGTAGTTTTTAGTTTGTTTTTAGTTATAGCTATTTTAGGGGGATATCTGTGTGTGCAGGTGACTATTACTGTGCATAATTATTAGGCAACTTAACAAAAAACAAATATATACCCATTTCAATTATTTATTTTTACCAGTGAAACCAATATAACATCTCAACATTCACAAATATACATTTCTGACATTCAAAAACAAAACAAAAACAAATCAGTGACCAATATAGCCACCTTTCTTTGCAAGGACACTCAAAAGCCTGCCATCCATGGATTCTGTCAGTGTTTTGATCTGTTCACCATCAACATTGCGTGCAGCAGCAACCACAGCCTCCCAGACACTGTTCAGAGAGGTGTACTGTTTTCCCTCCTTGTAAATCTCACATTTGATGATGGACCACAGGTTCTCAATGGGGTTCAGATCAGGTGAACAAGGAGGCCATGTCATTAGATTTTCTTCTTTTATACCCTTTCTTGCCAGCCACGCTGTGGAGTACTTAGACGCGTGTGATGGAGCATTGTCCTGCATGAAAATCATGTTTTTCTTGAAGGATGCAGACTTCTTCCTGTACCACTGCTTGAAGAAGGTGTCTTCCAGAAACTGGCAGTAGGACTGGGAGTTGAGCTTGACTCCATCCTCAACCCGAAAAGGCCCCACAAGCTCATCTTTGATGATACCAGCCCAAACCAGTACTCCACCTCCACCTTGCTGGCGTCTGAGTCGGACTGGAGCTCTCTGCCCTTTACCAATCCAGCCACGGGCCCATCCATCTGGCCCATCAAGACTCACTCTCATTTCATCAGTCCATAAAACCTTAGAAAAATCAGTCTTGAGATATTTCTTGGCCCAGTCTTGACGTTTCAGCTTGTGTGTCTTGTTCAGTGGTGGTCGTCTTTCAGCCTTTCTTACCTTGGCCATGTCTCTGAGTATTGCACACCTTGTGCTTTTGGGCACTCCAGTGATGTTGCAGCTCTGAAATATGGCCAAACTGGTGGCAAGTGGCATCTTGGCAGCTGCACGCTTGACTTTTCTCAGTTCATGGGCAGTTATTTTGCGCCTTGGTTTCTCCACACGCTTCTTGCGACCCTGTTGACTATTTTGAATGAAACGCTTGATTGTTCGATGATCACGCTTCAGAAGCTTTGCAATTTTAAGAGTGCTGCATGCCTCTGCAAGATATCTCACTATTTTTGACTTTTCTGAGCCTGTCAAGTCCTTCTTTTGACCCATTTTGCCAAAGGAAAGGAAGTTGCCTAATAATTATGCACACCTGATATAGGGTGTTGATGTCATTAGACCACACCCCTTCTCATTACAGAGATGCACATCACCTAATATGCTTAATTGGTAGTAGGCTTTCGAGCCTATACAGCTTGGAGTAAGACAACATGCATAAAGAGGATGATGTGGTCAAAATACTAATTTGCCTAATAATTCTGCCCTCCCTGTATGTGCGTGTGTATATAAATATATATATATATATATACACACACATACATACAATAGGCTTTGCACGCCTATGATTATTTCATAGTTAGCCATGAAAACATCAAACATATTTTCATTTATCTTTTTATAGTTTTCTATAGATAGAACCTTTTCAAATTTAGTAAACTACAGGTTTGATGTGGATTTGTGTTAGACATTTTAGACTAAATATTATTGCCACATGAGGGTTTACATGCCTTACAGTGGATCTATCATGCCACACACAACTTGGGTTTAAATTAGATAGTGTACCTATCACATCCAGTACAACTGGGACTTAGGCTGAGAAGCATTCAATTTTATTTATACAAAGTTTAGTCCAATTTTTACCTGTCAATCAGTCACTGGAATTTTTCAGCCGAGGGATTGGGAAGACCAAGATAACCCTCTAAAAGTTTATTCTCTTGCTTCCTGTCACTGTGCTACTACTCAGCAAGCATTTCATGGAGGTGTATCAGACACCCTGACGCCAATGTACTGCCATTGAAATCATCATGTTAGAGTTATCCGGGAGGATTTCTCTGCTTGATGAAGCATCCCCAAGCAGGGCCAATCACAATAGAGAGGAAGGGGTACAAGAGGGTTGGTGTTACAACTTTGTAACACCAATGTAAGCTCTGGGAGTGGTGGAAGCTGTTTTAACTAAAAGTTGAACCTATAACAGGTTCAATTTAACATTCATCTATACATTATACTAGCAGTTTGGTCTGATAGTTACTATAGCTCAAATTGCTGCAAAACTTAAAGGATCACTATAGGGTCAGGAACACAAACATGTATTCCTGACCCTATAGTGTTAAAACCACCATCTAGCCCCCCTGGGCCACCCATGCCTCCATAAATATAGCAAAATCTTACTGTATTCAAGCTTGAAGCTGTAACTCTGCATGCTGTTTGACTCAGAAAAATAAGCAGTCTGCTGACATTATCAGAAGTGGTAGCCTGATCCAATCCCTGTGCTTCTCCATAGGATTGGCTGAGACTGTCAAGGAGGCAGATCAGGGGCAGAGCCAGAATGATTCAAACACAGCCCTTGGCCAATCAGCATCTCCTCATAGAGATGAATTGAATCAATGAATCTCTATGAGGAAAGTTCAGTGTCTGCATGCAGAGGGAGGAGATACTGAATGTTTGGATGCATTTTAGGCAACCATGACCCAGGAAGAATCTCTAACAGCTATCTGAGGAGTGGACAGAGAAGTTAACACTAGGCTGTAGGTAATGATTCTATTCACCAGAACAAATTCAATAAGCTGTAGTTATTCTGGTGACTATAGTGTCCCCTTTAATGCTGTTGTCAGAACACACAGTACATCACAGTTTGCTGCGTATGGTGCTGCTTAGCCACTGACCGGTCAGAGTGCCCATGAGGACCCCTGTCCACCTACGCAAGTGCCTTCAATGAAGATGTGAGAGTCAGAACTGGACCGTAGAGCAGGGCCAGACTGGGTATGAAAACCAGCCCTGGAAAAAATTACATACCAGCCCCATAGCATTGCGGAGTCATCAGAATTCAGCTTAACAGCCCATTAAAATGCAGACGGCATGTAACGCCGTAACAGAGTTAAAGGGACACTATAGTCACCCAGACCACTTCAGCTGAGTGAAGTGGCCTGGGTGCAATGTCCCTCAGGTTTTAACCCTTCACATGTAAACAAAGCAGTTTCAGAGAAACTGCTACGTTTACATTTGCGGTTAATCCAGCCTCTAGTGGCTGTCTTCCGGACAGACACTAGAGGCGCATCTGCGACGCTGGAGGCACATTTCGCCTCCATCGCGCAGGTTGTCCACAGGAAAGCATTGAGAAATGCTTTCCTATGGACACTTTGAATGCGCGCGCGGCCATGCGCATTCAGCTCCAGTGACGTCGGACAGGGGAGCTGACGTCAGACAGGGAGGAGAGGTCACCAGCGCCGAGGGAGCCTGGCGCTGGATTAAGGTAATTAACTGAAGGGATTTTAACCCCTTCAGCGCCGTGGGAGGGGGACCCTGAGGGTGTGGGCACCCAAAGGGCACTAAAGTGTCAGGAAAACCGCTTTGTTTTCCTGACACTATAGTGATCCTTTAAGAGTTTAAGGGGTTATTTTTGCCTGGGGAAGCCAAATGGTTAAATGGTTAAACCAGGAGTAGACATCCTTTGCCACTCCAGATGTTGTGGACTACACCTCCCATGATGCTTGCAAGCCTTAATGGAGATGTAGTCAAAAAACAAAGGGAGTGTCAAAGGTTACCTACCCCTGCACTAAACCAGAAATATATAATACAGTTCCTACCCCATAAATATAATATTTAATGCTATAATATTTAATGCTCTCATCCAACCCCCTTCCCTCCACAGTTCCTAATAAATATATTACAAATATAATTCCCTCACCCCTGTAGCCCCCTCTATTTACATTTCCTTCTACACACACACACATAATATATATATATATATATATATATATATATATATATATATATATATAAAATATTCATTGGGCCACAAATATAAATGTAAAAAATGTAATCATTGCCTCATCTCAAATTCCCAAGTCAGATCTTTCTCATCCCCCCCTTCCCCCTATCTAATACACTGCTGACCCCTCCTCCCCCTAATATACTGCTGTCACCCCCCTCCTCTAATATACTACTGACCCCCCTCCCCTAATACATTACTGCCCCCCTTGTTCCCCTCCCAATACATTACTGCCCCCCCAATACATTACTGCCCTCCCCTTCCCCAATGCATTACTGCCCCCCTTCCCCAATACATTACTGCCCCCCTCCCCCAATACATTACTCCCCCCCTCCCCTCGCCAACACATTACTGCCCCCCTCCCCTCGCCAATACATTACTGAGCCCCCTCCCCTCCCCAATACATTACTGCCCCCCCTTCCCCCCAATACATTACTCCCCTCCCTCCCCAATACATTACTCCCCTCCCCAATACATTACTGCCCCCCTTCCCTCCCTCCCCAATACATTACTGCCCCCCCTCACCAATACATTACTGCCCCCCTCCCCAATACATTACTGCACCCCCTCCCCAATACATTACTGCACCCCCTCCCCAATACATTACTGCCCCCCCTCCCCAATACATTACTGACCCCCCCTCCCCAATACATTACTGACCCCCTCCCCAAATACATTACTGACCCCCCTCCCCATATACATTACTGACCCCCCTCCCCTCCCCAAATACATTACTGACTCCCCCTCCCCTCCCCAATACATTACTGACCCCCCCTCCCCTCCCCATATACATTACTGACCCCCCTCCCCTCCCCATATACATTACTGACCCCCCTCCCCTCCCCAATACATTACTGACCCCCTCTCCCCTCCCCATATACATTACTGACCCCCCCTCCCCTGCCCAATACATTACTGACCCCCCTCCCCATATACATTACTGACCCCCCTCCCCTCCCCAATACATTACTGACCCCCCTCCCCTCCCCAATACATTACTGACCCACCTCCCCTCCCCAAATACATTACTGACCCCCCTCCCCAAATACATTACTGACCCCCCTCCCCTCCCCAAATACATTACTGACCCCCCTCTCCTCCCCAATACATTACTGACCCCCCCTCCCCTCCCCATATAGATTACTGACCCCCCCACTCCCCTCCCCAAATAGATTACTGTCCCCCCTCCCATATACATTACTGACCCCCCCTCCCCTCCCTAATACATTACTGACCCCTCCCCCCTCCCCTCCCCAATACACAATACAATAGGTCCCCCAAGCCCCCTTATTCTTACCTTTACAACAGCTCAGGGATGAGAGGCCGCGATGCAGTATCTGTAGAGCCGCCGCCGCGCAGCCGCCGGATGTGACGTCATGTCGTCATTTGCCGCTCACATCCGGCGGCTGACAGGAAGTAGCTGTGCCCTCGCACAGCAAGCAGCGGCCGGCGCAGGTGTGGCTGCGGCCGTGGCTGCGGCCACACGGCCGCATAAGCAAAATTAAAAAAAAATTTCATGTCTTGTGGCTGAGTGCAGCCACATTGCAAAGCGGCCCCAGGGCTGGTGGCCTACCGGGAAATTTCCCGGTATCCCGGTAGGCCAGTCCGGCCCTGCCGTAGAGTAATGGAAGAAGTTTGCCTGGTCTGGTGAATCATGTTTTCTTTTAGATTTGGTGAAAGGCTGGGTGCGTGTGTATTGTTTACCTGTGGAAACACATGGCAGCAGGATTCCCTATGGGAAAAAGCAGACCGTCGGAAGCAGTGTTATGCTCTGGGCAATGTTCTGCTGGAAAACATTGGGTCCTGGCATTCATGTGGATGTTACTTTGATATGTACCATCTATGTACAGATTGTTGCAGGCTACGTACACCCCTTCATGGCAATGGTATTCTCTGATGTCAGTGATCTCTTTCAGCAGGTTAATTCACCCTTCCACACTGTGAAAAATGTTCAAGAATGGTTTGAGGAACATGACAAATAGTTCAAGGCATTGTTTTGACCTCCTATTTTCCAGATTTTAATCCAATTGAGTATCTGTGGGATGTTCTGGAACAACAAACCCAAACCATAGAGGCACATCTTGCAGGACTTAAAGCATGTGCTACATGTCTTGGTGCTAGATACCACATGACATGTTCAGAGGTCTTGTTGAGTCAATGCCTCGATGCATCAGAGCTATTTTGGCAACACGAGGGGGACCTACACAATATTAAGCAGTTGGTTTTAATGTTGTGGCTGATCAGTGTATATTACAATGATAAAACATACTATTCAGCACACAAGGTTCTATCTAAAAGATATATTAATTAAGAATATACATTATAAAGTTATAATTCTACTCATGCTAACCAAAAGGTTGAATTTGAAATCCCGGTTCTGGTGAATCCTAACAAATGTCAAGATGAATCCACATTTAAAAGTTGAATTTAAACACATATTTACAATTGAAGACTGTACATGTGACTTCCACCAAACTCAACTGGAAACAGAACAAACTGAGTTGAGGAGAGATCAACAACGTTCAGATAATGTGATGTTATTTTTATAGAGACTATTTTGTTTTAGAGAACAAATAGTACTTAGTAACAAACATGGCTGTTAATCTTTATTGCTGAAGTATTCAAGGACAAAGTTAGGATCTAAAAACTCCCTTAGCAAAACTACAAAATGTGCAAAATGGTATAATTTCATTCCTGATACAATGGGCCTGCTGTTGTCAATGTAAGAATGACATATTTGTGTCAGGTCATTGCTGGCTTGAGTTAACAAAGTTATCCTGAATTGTACATACATTGCTTTTACTAGAGTCATATACAGTGGTGAAAGGTATAAAATAGTTTTTATTTTGGAGGCATTGCCATCAAATTCATATTTCTATCTGCAAAAAAATTATTCTTTATTTTAATCATGTTGCCAATTCTTTCATGGCTTTGTGACAAAGCTTACTTTCACGTTGTATATACAAAACGTGTGACTGTGACATTTGTAAATATATCCCTATATGTCCTTTTCATGGCCATCCAAGTTTCCTCAGGACCACAAATTCTAATGTTATGTGATTGGTGTATCATAGTGGAACTTTAGACAAAAAGTGGGACTAGTGGTTGGCAGAGTTGAGGCACACCGCCACACCAAAAGACCTTATATCCTTATATGAAAAGGCTGTTTCTGCACATACCCTGTAGGGGAACTCTTATGAGCAGATAGCCAGAGAAAACAAAAAAAAACTCTTTAATGGTCCCTCTTGGGAACACTTGGTGTTCTGTGATATTAGTACATTGTTACAATCCCTGGCAAATTTCTAAGACATTGATATTACCCTTGTTATTTGCTCTATGAACATTGTTTTTCGGTTTAGTCATAACTATTCCCCACTAGGTCCCAATTTTAACTTAATTTATATGTTTGTACGTTTATTTATTTTTTTCTCTCCCCAAGAGGGACCATTAAAGAGTTTTTTTTGTTTTCTCTGGCTATCTGCTCATAAGAGTTCCCCTACAGGGTATGTGCAGAAACAGCCTTTTCATATAAGGATATAAGGTCTTTTGGTGTGGCGGTGTGCCTCAACTCTGCCAACCACTAGTCCCACTTTTTGTCTCTATTTCCAGGGGTTATGCCCCACCATATCCTTTAACCACCACAACTCTGGTGGATGGATTTTTTGTCCATTCTACCTCAGGGTTGTTCTTCTTGTATTTAATTTTAGGTTTTAATACCTAGGTTGTGTAAACATTGTGTGTTTGACCTATATCGACTATGGCAGGTTTTCTTTCAAATAGATTGGATAGCACCATATGGTGTAAAGATGCCGACAAGGTGTTTTCAAATGAACAACTTGAAAACGTGGAGGGTCCATCAGATATTAATCAAAGCTTTAACAAACTTAATAAGACCTATAGACAACAGATAAGGGCCAGCTGGGAGATTTCGTCTCTCGATTTCTATTTAAAGAAAAACATGATCCCAAGGGGCCTTAGAGTCCACACGGTGCCCTCTTCCCATGCTGAAAACCCAGAAATGGTCAAAGAATGGGAACTGGCAGCAGGACTGTGCTCCAACACATTCATGCAAATCATTTGCAAATTTGAAAAAATCAAACTTGGGGAAACGGATAAACAACTTGAATCCGAATTAAACAATATTCACCAGTTTCAATCTGACCCCGCGTTTAATCAACTGGAACTAAAACTTAAACAGAACCTTGATAAATATCAACAAGTAATTAAAACTAGGAAACACCAGAAATTCATCAGGGACCTTAAGGACTATGAAACTGGCAATGTCTATAGCACTTTTAAACGTCGGTTGAGAACCAATTCTGAAAATGTGCTAACCTCTGAATATGACTCATCTGACAATGATTCAGAAAATAGAATGCTGACACAAACAGGTTCATTAGACTCTGACTCCAGTTCCTCTAATCAAAGCAGCTCTAGGGGTATTTTGGAAAAAGGGGGTGAATTTTTTAGAGATGGGCCACTTGGACGACCCACTACCACGCCAGCCACCATATCATACGCGCAACAGGGGCCGGGGGAGAAGTGTAACAAGGAGACGACGATTCTAATTAACAACTTACAAATAATCAATCTCTCCTTGCACTCACTAACTACCCAAGAGACAAATGTTCTCTCAAAAGGCCTTTCGTTCGTGCCAGTCCCACCATTTAACAAATTTATGTGGGTCAAAGATCTACATTTATTTGTTAGAAAGCTTGCTTTATGCAAATATCACCAAATTAAAATGGACAAAAAACTTAAAGATTTGGGTCTCCTTGACAAAGACCATGACTGCCTAATGACTTTAATTTCTCTTTTGGATGAGAGTGATACTACCACCAATCCCCACCAGACAAATCTGAAACCACAGTGTCGCTTTACACCCAATCTGGGGAACTTTAAGAATATTGAATTCTTCTTGGAGTCTGTCAAATTTGCTATTGACAATATCCATCAGAAAGATCTAGAAATACATCCAAATATGAACCTTACTAAGTCTGAAAATAAAGCCCTCCAGTCCCTTAAAAAAGACACCACAATCACAATTAAACCGGCTGACAAGGGAGGGAACATTGTCATTTTAAATACAACTGATTATGTTAAAATGACTTTAAAAATTCTTGATAATAGGGATACTTATCATCTTTTGGAAAAAGATCCTACGGATGCATTCCTACATGATTATCAAGTTATTTTGGACATGGGCCGCAGTAGAAGGGTGCTATCCAAGGAGGAATATGACTTCATTCTTAACAAATTCCCAAGGATAGCTACCTTCTACTGCTTGCCCAAAGTCCATAAAAATCAGACCAATCCCCCCGGGCGTCCCATAGTCTCGGGTGTTGAAAATCTCACCCAAAATGGGAGCATTTACCTAGATAAGGTTCTCCGCCCATATGTTGAACAACTGCCCTCATATATTCAGGACACCAAGCAGACGCTGGTTCGCCTAGCAAGCCTGGTAGTTCCTGAGTCAGTGTCACTGTGTAGCCTCGATGTTGAAGCCCTCTATTCATCGATTCCACATAAGGGGGGCATTCAACACGTCAAACATTTCCTGGATAAGAGGGGCCCAGCCTTCAGCGACCATTCCTATTTTTCCTTGGAATTGCTTAAATTTGTCCTTTGCCACAACTACTTCCTCTTTAATGAGAAATTCTATCACCAGATACAGGGCACTGCGATGGGGACGGCTTGTGCCCCATCGTATGCCAATTTACATCTAGGCTGGTGGGAGGAAGTAGTTGTGGCAGAAGACATGGCCCTTGCACCATATAGACCGTTCATCTATCATTGGGCCCGCTACATCGACGATATCCTGATCCTATGGACAGGTAGCGAGGAGATGTTTAAAAACTTTGTAACATCACTCAATACAAATAATTTGAACCTATCTTTTACATCGGAATTTGGGGGTGATACATTGAATTTTTTGGATCTTACCATTACAATAAATGGTGACTCCATTAGCACCACACTGTTTAGGAAACCAACATCCTCTAATAGCCTTCTACGCTGGGAGAGTTTCCATCCCCAAACCCTTAAACGCGGGATACCCACCGGGCAGTATCTTAGAGCCCGCAGGAACTGCAGCAACATTGAAGACTTTAAAATTCAAGCCAACATACTGCGACAGCAGTTCAAAGCGAAAGGGTATCCGAACAAATGCCTTAAAAAAGCATACAAAAGGGCCTTTGAGGTAGATAGGAATACTTTACTAGCTCCTAAGAAAGGGGAGTTTTCCATCACACCACAACCCCCACGCCTAATAGCTACTTTTGACTCAAGCTGGGAGGCTGTAAAAACTGTCTTCCAAAAATTCTGGCCCTGCCTTTTGGACGATACTCACCTCAAGAGGGTTTTGGGACCAAGAATTGATATGACCGCACGCAGAGGGAAGAATCTTAGGAACCTTCTTGTTCCAAGTCACTTCCATTGTCCCCCGGCGCGCACTTGGCTACACTCCACTACGGTGGGATCGTATCAATGTGGCCACTGTGTGGCCTGTAAATTTATCAAACGGGATTCCAAGACCATCCTGGATAGCACTGGAAAAAGATCGTTTAACATCAGATCTTTTTTCAACTGCAATACCACTGGACTGGTTTATCTCCTCACATGTAGTTGCCAACTACAGTATGTGGGAAAAACCATTAGACCCTTCAAGGAGCGTATCAAGGAGCATGTTAGATCTCCGAAACTGCTTATTGATACCCCCATAGGCCGTCACCTAAAAGAGTTTCATGCGGGCAATCCACAGGGGCTTCGTTTCTGTGGATTAGAACTGGTCCGAAGGGATAGACGAAGGGGAAACTATGACCGTTTCCTGAGACAACGAGAAAGTTTTTGGATTTTTCAATTAAAGACGCTTCATCCAAAAGGTCTAAACGAGGGTTTTTCCTTCGCCCCCTTCATCTAAGAAATCAAGAAATCTCTAATGACATCGAAATATACCCAGATAGTTCTAAAATTCAACTGGCCCTTAGATATTCAGTTTATCTATCTATGGTCATTCTTATCCACTAATTAATTGCCTGCAAATAATATTGATATATACCACCAACAACCTTTGGTCGATCTTCATCTATGTGTTCAATTTGTGGAGTATATCTCCATTTTTTCTGGCTCTATCTGTCATCACACAAATGTTGCATTTAAACAGATCTCTTTTTCATGGTATTTATCCCCTATATCTTGGGAGTTTAATTTTAATTGTCGCTCTCCAACATTACTCTTAAATGTATATGAATAGTTATCTGATCCCTATTAATGTTCCTGTCCAACTCTGTGCCTTTTTTCCAGCCGTAAAGCATTTCCATTCTTTTGACTTATATAGAACATTGGGTCCCCTAGCAACGGATATGGTCCCAGCAAAAAGACCATGGTTATGGTAAATGCTTGAGTCTCTAGATTTGGAGACTCCCATAATGAAGGGCAAATTATGGGTATCTATAATAGAATCCCTCACAGCCGACAATGTGTTTGGACAGCTCCTGTTTGCCGCCTCAAGGAACGCCTGGGCATACATACTGTGATATAACCCCCTACAATCGTTCATATTTATTGCACACTAGTTCTCTGTAGGAGCAAAGCATTTTGACATCTATCAGGAGGGCTTTTTTGCCCCGTTTACCCATATAAAAATTTATACAGATCGTCTTTCCGAGTCACACCACTATTTCCCTGTAAGGGTCAATCACTGTGAATATTACCGAAAGATTTCTCCGCCCCTTCATTTATACGAAGCCCACTGATTGGTCAGTGATTTTTACGTCACATTAGAGGGCAGCACCAAATATGCATTTAAAAAGAGGCGCCACTTACTCCGCAACGGCTCTTGACAAAGGCGACGTGTATCGCCGAAACGCGCGTCGAGCTACCGACACAGAGCGGATGATTCTCTAAATACTTTTAAACTTTACTTTGGGACAGTTCTGGGGTTTGACTAATCAAACGAATTTCTTTCTGGGCTCTACCTGTGATTGTTGTCTATATGAACAGGATGCTAGGGACTCCTACCCCCCAAATCTCACATAGCTGTTTGGCATCCTGTTACATATCTGGCAAAACGCTGTTTTCTCTTTGACAACGAGGAACTGTGTTTCTCTCTAAATTTTGCCACAAATCTATATGTGCTTTAATGCACGGGATATTAAAATTGTTGGCATTTCAAAGAACTACTCCTCTTTCTATCTAATCGAAAATAGCTTACTGTATATCTTGTTATGGTATCTTCCTGTCTAATATATAAGCAACCTAATATAAGGGTCTGACACCATTCGAACTAGTGCAATTTAAGGTTTGCTATTCTTTTAGATTCTCTATATATCTTTTTCTGGTTCAGCCTAGAGGAGCATTTAATACATGGGATATCAGCCAAGGCAGTTCCAGGAACCATTTGATCCGCAAGTTGCAATTTGTATACATTTATGGCACTTGGTGTTCTGTGATATTAGTACATTGTTACAATCCCTGGCAAATTTCTAAGACATTGATATTACCCTTGTTATTTGCTCTATGAACATTGTTTTTCGGTTTAGTCATAACTATTCCCCACTAGGTCCCAATTTTAACTTAATTTATATGTTTGTACGTTTATTTATTTTTTTCTCTCCCCAAGAGGGACCATTAAAGAGTTTTTTTTTTTTTTTTTTCTCTGGCTATCTGCTCATAAGAGTTCCCCTACAGGGTATGTGCAGAAACAGCCTTTTCATATAAGGATATAAGGTCTTTTGGTGTGGCGGTGTGCCTCAACTCTGCCAACCACTAGTCCCACTTTTTGTCTCTATTTCCAGGGGTTATGCCCCACCATATCCTTTAACCACCACAACTCTGGTGGATGGATTTTTTGTCCATTCTACCTCAGGGTTGTTCTTCTCATAGTGGAACTTTGTTTGTGTGTGCTCTACTTGTATATTAGTAGGGTTGAGAACCGTGAATGTCCTAACTTAATCAAGAGGCCAAATTTACGTTGGGGGACCAATTATTTACCTAGAATTACTTTAGAAATTAATAGCTTGTTTTTTTTTGTTGTTTTTTTTACAATGAGCAGAAAAAAAATGTAAACATTGTTCTCCTTTTCTTTCCATTATAGGGTACTTTGATGCTTAAAGGACCAGTTTGGCCACCATAACAACTTCATTGCAATTACGTTGTTATGGTGCCAGGAATTCCCTGGCCCTGGCTCACCTTCAAGGGTTAAGCCATTCAAAAACTGTTTAACCCAAAACTCTGTTTCAGCAATGTATCTCTCTACCCTGTCTTTCTTGAGAAAAGTAGTTATATTTCCTAAGCTAATTTGTGAATGAGGAACAACCGATTGGCTAAGAATGTAAACTATTGGCAAGCAAAGAAAGAGATGCATATAATCAGGGAAACATGTTCCTTTGCTTCCTTACACTAAACTAGCAAATGTAAGGGCCGAAAAGCTGCCATGTAATTTTGGACTAATTGTTCATTACCTTTCTCACTGCCTTGACATTCTAGGAAGAGCTAAAATAGTGACTTGGGTTAATTTATTTTCTATGCATTTTATAAAAAAAGACAGTAAGTGCAACTGACAAAAAAACTAACCAAAATTAAATATAAAAAATTGTTTGTGTCATTAAATGAACTCCATAAAGAACCTAGGTAATACAAAATATGCATCATGTGCACATGCACTAATGATTAACTAATGATGAACGAAGAGCATTAGTGTATAGGAAAATGTTTAAGTTAAAGGGACACTCTAGTCACCTGAACAACTTTAGCTTAATGAAGCAGTTTTGGTGTATAGAACATGCCCCTGCAGCCTCACTGCTCAATCCTCTGCCATTTAGGAGTTAAATCCCTTTGTTTATGAACCTTAGTCACACCTCCCTGCATGTGACTTGCACAGCCTTCCATAAACACTTCCTGTAAAGAGAGCCCTTTTTAGGCTTTCTTTATTGCAAGTTCTGTTTAATTAAGATTTTCTTATCCCCTGCTATGTTAATAGTTTGCTAGACCCTGCAAGAGCCTCCTGTATGTGATTAAAGTTCAATTTAGAGATTGAGATACAATTATTTAAGGTAAATTACATCTGTTTGAAAGTGAAACCAGATTTTTTTTTTCATGCAGGCTCTGTCAATCATAGCCAGGGGAGGTGTGGCCAGGGCTGCATAAACAGAAACAAAGTGATTTAACTCCTAAATGACAGTGAATTGAGCAGTGAAATTGCAGGGGAATGATCTATACACTAAAACTGCTTTATTTAGCTAAAGTAATTTAGGTGACTATAGTGTTCCTTTAAATGCAACCAATTTAAAATACAAATTAGGCTCCTCAATCAACATGGATATTTTGCAGTCCATTATATTTCTTTTCTAACCTATGTTAGAGATAAGATGGTATTATCTTATCTCTAATTTTATTTACAGGTAAATATATACCCACATGGTTCCAGATTGGTAATAGCCCACAAGGGTCTGGCCATTACACCTATTGTGAAGGACTGCATTCTTCTTTTGTCCAGAAATAGGAGAGGATTAGCTGTCTGCATGGCTAGTGATTTTGAACATAGCAAGGTCACATCTGGCAGACAGACAGATTTGTTTTTCCAGGTAACACTCACCGCCCTTTGTAAATCAACATGTTGCTTTCTTTTGCAGAACAACAAGCCTTAGGTTAGTGAGGAAAGGGTGAATTTGTGTACTCATATGTGCTTATAGTGCTGGAAACAGCATTGTCAAATAAAGGGGTTAACAGTATTCACTGCAGACATTGGATTGATATAATATGTTGCCCTGATTCTTTAGTTGAAGATTGAGAAGTTAAGAGTTAAGTAGGGTGTTTTTAGGAATAACTCATAACTATGGCCAATGTTACATGTTGTTACTGCCAAGTTTCTTTTCATTTTGCACGTACGCATATTAAACCGATGCAGGGTGCTATCCATCAGCCTCACAGCTGTACTCTGAAGCAAGCTTTGGGTTTGTAATTGCTAACAGTTACGTAAGTGTTGATCTATTTTTTCCTTCCTATGCAAACATGAATCCAAACATATTTATTTTAATGAAAATCTTTTCCTTAACCCCTTAAGGACCAAACTTCTGGAATAAAAGGGAATCATGACATGTCACACATGTCATGTGTCCTTAAGGGGTTAAAGGAGCAGACATTTTCAGACTGAGAATGGAATACAAAAAATGGTTAATAAAAACCAAACATACAGTTTCCACCCATCATAGAATGTCCACCCATCATAGAATATAGAGGTATGTCCAAGTCCTGGGCCCAGTTCTCTAATTCCAGACTGCTGGTGGCCTGGTATGCATCAGGGCCATGATTGTGCCTTTATTTAATGTGGGTGCGGAAACTGGCAGAATTTGGAGCAGTGTATACCTGTGTATTCCTGCCTGTATCACTAGTAAAGTTCAGACATTCTGTAGTTGACTGCCAGAACTTCAATGAAACGGTTGGCTAGTCCACACATACAGGGGCGTCTACAGATGGGTGCATCTGCTAGAATGTATCCGTGGCACCCATGGGAGACGAAGACTTGACGATGGTCCCCCATGCAAACTGACTTTGGGACCCAAAAAAGGAAGGGTAATAGGCGCTCACTATAGTAACCCGGCAGCAGTATACAGGACAAGGATTCCCCAACCTTGTGAGTGAAATAGCAGAAAAAGAGAAGGCGTATACCGCGCTTATTGTTTTAAAAGTAAAATATACAAAAATACATACATATGTTCTTGGATATTCCAATTAATCGTGACCTCAAAGAGAAATAAAAATAAAAAGATAATAGCGCAATACAGCAAATATTGTTAAAGAAATAAATGATAAGTAACTAAGTACAGTCCACTCACATGAAGTAGAGCTATAACAGAGCTCTACTGTAAAGCGCTTGGACGGTACAATCCCCGTCTTAGGATTTGTGGTGGTTGCCGCAGATGTTTTCAAGGTGCCAAGTGTATGGTTGGTATAAAAAGAAAAGATAGCATCTTTTTATACCAACCATACACTTGGCACCTTGAAAACATCTGCGGCAACCACCACAAATCCTAAGACGGGGATTGTACCGTCCAAGCGCTTTACAGTAGAGCTCTGTTATAGCTCTACTTCATGTGAGTGGACTGTACTTAGTTACTTATCATTTATTTCTTTAACAATATTTGCTGTATTGCGCTATTATCTTTTTATTTTTATTTCTCTTTGAGGTCACGATTAATTGGAATATCCAAGAACATATGTATGTATTTTTGTATATTTTACTTTTAAAACAATAAGCGCGGTATACGCCTTCTCTTTTTCTGACTTTGGGACCCGTAGTCTAGAGCAGCGTTTTCCAATTCGTGTTCCGTGGAACCCTAGGATTCCACGAGAACAAAATTGGGGTTCCGTGGCAATTTGCCACATCCAAGATGGCCACCGCTACCTGCTGTTCCAAGAAGGTTGGAAACAGCAGAGATTGCGCAACCGTGATCTCATAAGAGATCACAGGAGCACGATATTAAGCCCGTCTTGGCATCAGCCCGCCCTGCCGTCAGCCAGCCAGTCAGCCCAGCCGTCAGAGAGGCTGTCCTGCTGTCAGAGAGCCTGCCCAGCAGTTAGCCAGACCGCCCAGCCGTCAGTCAGCCCGTCCTGCCGTCAGCCATTTCCTATCACTCATGGTAGAGGAGTGATAGAGAGTGGACCTTAAAGTTAAAGCTCTGTTATTGTTATTGTCATTGAAATTGTTTGTTAGGGACATAGAAAGCTCTGTTAGGTAGGGACATAGAAAGCTCTATTAGGTAGGACATTGAAAGACTCTGTTAGGGACACTGAAATTCTCTGTTAGGGACATTAAAAGGCTCTGTCAGGGATATTGAAAGACTCTGTCAGGGACATTGAAAGTCTCTGTCAGGGGCATTGAAAGACTCTGTGAGGGGCATTGAAAGACTGTCAGGGGCACTGAAATTCTCTGTTAGGGACATTAAAAGGCTCTGTCAGGGACATTGAAAGGCTCTGTCAGGGGCATTGAAAAACTCTGTCAGGGACATTAAAAGGCTCTCTTAAGGGGTATTAAAAGGCTCTGTCAGGGGCATTGAAAGACTGGTAGGGGCAAAAAAATGTTAACTGAAAAGTTACTTGGGTTGGACTTCTCATCCTTTTATTTATTTATTTATTTATTTATTTAGTTAAACTTATTTAGAAATTATTTGCAATATATCTGTATTTTTCAAAGTGTTAAATAGTTTTTGCTCCAAATCTAACTCAAAAATCATGTTTAAGTTCAGTTCTTTCTAAGAGCTTTGTAAAACACAGCATCCTTTTCAGTCACGTTGTGAGATCTGTATATTTCAGAGTGTTTTTTTTTTTGTTTGCTTTTTTAACCAATAAACAACCATAAATTTGGAAAGCTGGTCAAAGCAGGAAACTCTTCAGAGAAAAAATATTACTACTTCTACCTGTTCGTCACTTATAGAAACTGAGAAAGAAGATACAACAAAAAATCGTGAAAACATGCCCAAAATAGTTGTATCTACTGTTCCTCAAATAGCAGAGACAAGTCAAATAAAAATAGAAAAGCACACAATGCTAGCACAGGCGTGCACAGTCTATTGCATAAGGGTGTGCACCCTAAAGCACAAACACACACGCCGCGTGTATATGTATGTGTGTGTGTGTGTGTATATATATATATATATATATATATATACACATATACAAATATATACATATACACACACACACCTACATACAAACAATGCTGTCTGTGTGTGTGTGTGTGTGTGTGAGGGTGCTGTTAGTTTGCTGTGTGTATGTGAGGGTGTCGTGTGTGAGGGTGCTGTGCGTGTGTGTGTGTGTGTGTGTGTGTGGGTGCTGTGTGTGTGTGTGTGCTGTGTGTGTGTGTGTGTGTGTGTGTGTGAGGGTGCTGGTAGTGTGCTGTGTGTGTGTGTGAATTTGTTTGGAGGGATTGCGTGTGGGGGTAGGGGGACAGATTAGGAAATACCCCCCCTCCCTTCTTACCTTTTGCCTGGGAGGGCACACCTATGAATGCTAGCCAATTTTCTTCTCAAGCAAAGAAAAGAAAATATGATGCTAGCTACTTGTCATTTAGATTCACAAGTTCCAGAAATTAAGATTGTCCTGAAGCAGAAAAATGGTTCCCAAAAGAGGAACTCGAAATGTTGGATAATCTTTTTAATTACAGAGCTTGAAATAAAATACCAACAAAAGATAGCGCCAGATGAAGGCGCACTGAGCTGCGCCGCAACGCGCGTCGGGCGTTCTATACACTTTTTCTTTATTTTATTTGGTGTGGTGTGGGGTGTTAATATGTAGGACTCTATTTATTATTTAGTTATCTTCTGTAGGAGGCAGCTAGCAGTTAGTGGCTATGGACCGAGGATTTTTAGTTTATGTTAGGTCTCTTAAGGCATCGCTGTGTGTATGGTGCACCGACTGAATCAAGCAGCTTTGGTAATTAGCTGGATTAGGGTGCCTTTACATGCTAGCAACATAAAGAGGTATATGTGTTGTGTGCATGACGATGATTAATATCGAACTCTTCATACTTCCGATAACGCTTTAATCTATATCTTTTTTTAGATAATTATTGTTATATTGTTGCTACCTAAATAAGAGAGGTTACTATTATTAGTAACATATTTTGGTCTAATGTGGATTTAGGTAGATTCACTTTATCCACTCCTGATATAGAGACAAGTCTGCCCCTACTGTTAGATATTTAGGAGACATGCCCCACTATATATATACCTAGCAATTAATACAGGATTTTCCCTAGCACTGAAAAAACAACAGAGGCTTCTTACAAAGTGAGTTACCACGTAGCAATTGCAGGAGAAGCACACACAATTGGGGAATCACTAATAAACCATTTGCAAAGTAAATAGTGTCATGTATTTTAAGTGAGAAGTTGAGTAAAATAATTTTAAGCTGTGCCACTTTCCAACAATAATTTAAGCTGTGCCACTTTTGCGCCGTATTCATGGTCTTGCTGATGACATCCATACTGAACTAATTTCTCGACTGCATCAATGTGATGGGTACTCACTACAATTAGACGACTCCACAGATGTTGCAGGACTTTCAATTTTGTTGGTTTTTGTTAGATATAATTTTGACAAACAGATTGAAGAAGACTTGCTTCTGTGTGAAACTTTGAAAACACATACCAATGATGAGAACATCTTTAACTGTATCCAGAAGTTCATAAACACACACAGTATAAATTGGGACAAATGTGTAGATGTGTGCAGTGATGGTGCCAAAGCAATGGTTGGGAAAGTGGCAGGCGCTGTGTTCTTCAAAGACATGCACTGGTAGCTAAAAATATTTCAATCTCATTTAAAACTGGGCTAGACGAATCGGTCCAGATTATTAATTTTATAAAAAGTCGACCATTACAGTCATGACTATTTAAAAGTATATGAAGATGTGGGTAGTCACCACTCTGCTATGCTTTTGCATTCAGAAGTCTGTTGGCTATCACAAGGTAAAGTCCTTTTTATTTTATTTTTTTTAATTTTTTTTTTCAATTCTTTATTTATTGTCTAACAGACATTAAAGCAGTACAGTAGTATATCATTTATGTGCTTTGCATAAGCCTTTGGTGTACGCCTGTATATTTTCAATTGTCTGTCTCTTTTTTTATTTTATTTTTTCAACTTCAACAATATAACATAACATAGACGTGTGTGTTACAATTGCATCTATATATAAAACACATGTTTGTACAAGTGAGGTTTGTTGTTATTATTTCTATTTCAGTTTTATTTCCCCCCCCCCTTTTGAGGAGTCAGTCCAGGTTGGCGTCAGTCTGGCCTCGTTTGAGGGTGAGTCGTCCTCGCCTTTGGGGGTGTGGGAGACTCTTATTTGTCTGGTGGTGAGGGTGAGTGTCTACTTCCTGCCTCTTGGCTCAGTAGTGGAGTCATTCGTTGTATTGTTCCCATGGTGCCCATACTCTGTTAAAGGCTGTCGTGGTATTGCGTATCTGTGCCGTCATTTTGTCCATTAAGTAGTTGTCTTTGATTTTGGCTAGGACTAGGGATAAAGGTGGCGTCTCCGACTGTATCCATTGTTGTGCTAGGGCTCTACGGGCTGCTAGGTATAACATGTTTAATAGTCTCTGTTCGTGTCTGTCTAGTCCGTCTGTCGGTCGGGAGAGTAAGCAAGCCCATGGGTCGGGCGTGAGTCTTTTGTTCAGGATGCAGGAGCTCATGGCTATTACCTCCCCCCAGAACAAGGCAACTTTTGGACATTGCCACCACATGTGAATGTAGGTGCCTTTTTCCCCGCACGTACGCCAGCAGGTGTCTGAGGGGCTGATTTTCATGTGGCTTTGCTTGACCGGGGTTGTATACCACCTAAAGAGCGTTTTGTACGCTTGCTCCTGTAGGGAGGTACAGATAGATGTTTTTGCGCATGCTTCCCAAATGGCTTGCCAGTCTATCCCCTCCAGTGTGTCCCCTAAGTCTGCTTCCCACCTGTCTGTGTAGGTGATTGTCCCCCATGTCCCTGCCTCTGTGCAGATGTGGTTATAGAGTAATGAGATAAGTTTAGTTGGCATGTTTTCTTTGAAGCATATGCGTTCGAAAAATGTTAAGTTTTTGGTTGTCGCTGCTTTGACCGTGGCTGTTTGCGCGAAGTCTCTGATCTGGATGTAGCGGAAAAAATCTCTGTTTTGCAACGGAGCTAGGGATTTTAAGTGATCGTATGTTACTAATTGTTTGTCGATGTATAGGTGTATGTAGCGTTGTAGTCCTGTGGTTTCTATGGCTTTGAAGTCTCGAGCCCTGAGTCCCGGCGGGAATGCTTTATTCCGGAGAATTGGAGTCATCAGGCTTGAGGTGTTCATTAGTTTATATTTCTGTGCTACCTGGTCCCAGAGGCTTATTGAGTTGAGGATGGCTGGGCAGTCTGTTCTAAGTATCGTCCTGTGTTCTCTGGGTGTCCATATTAAAAATTGAGGTAGGTCCGTGCCAGTCATTATGGATTCTATGTCTACCCATCTGCGTTGGTCTATTGGGCAGTGCCAGTGTGCTATTTGGGCGAGTTGTGCCGCTACATAGTAGTTGTGTAAGTGGGGCAATCCCAAGCCTCCCCGTGGTTTAGGGTTGTATAGTATAGCTCTGGCTATTCTGGGTTTTTTCCTCTGCCATATGAAGGCGTCTATAGCCCTCTGAACGTCTGTTAGATCTCTTCTGGTGACCCTGATCGGTAGTGCTTGAAAGAGGAATAAGAGTCTGGGCATGACGTTCATTTTAACTGAGTGGAGGCGCCCTAGCCATGTGATGGGTTTATCTGTCCACTTGTCTAGGTCATTTTTTATGGTGCGTAAGAGGGGTGTGTAGTTGTGTTTGTATAGCGCAGTGGGGTCAGCTGTAAGTTGTATTCCTAAATATGTTAGCGATTCCTGGTTTATCTTTAGTTGGTGTTTGTGCTTGATATATGATGCCTCGTGTTCTTGCAGGTGGAATGGCATGACTATTGATTTGGTGAGGTTGACCTTATATCCGGAGACTTCTCCGTATTGTAATAAGAGTGCGTCTAGTCGGTCCATGGATCGTGTCGGGTCAGTCAGTGTTAAGAGGACATCATCGGCGTATGCCGCTACTTTGAATTGTTTGTTTCCTATTTGTATGCCCTGTATCAGTGGGTCTGTTCTAATGGATTGCAGTAGAGGTTCCAGCACTAGTGCGAATAGTAGGGGCGACAAGGGACATCCCTGTCGTGTCCCATTCCGCACTGGGAAGGGGGTCCTGGGGGCTCCAGGTATGATTGTCTGTGCTTGTAGATCCGTATACAGGGCTTTGATGGCACTAAGGTATGTTTCTGGGAAGCCTTGTGATTCAAGTAGCTGGAATAGGAATGGCCATTGGACTCTGTCAAAAGCCTTTTCGGCGTCTAGGGAGAGGGCGAGTGAGGGGGTGTTGGCTTTGGACATGTACCACATCAGGTCTGCTCCACGGCGGGTGTTTTCATATAGCTGTCGTCCCGGCATGAAGCCGACCTGATCCGGATGTATTAGTTTGGTCAAAAGGGGTGTTAATCGTATTGATAAGAGTTTTGCGAATATTTTTAAGTCCGAATTGATTAGGGATATTGGCCTGTAATTCGTAGCTAGGGTAGAGTCTTTGTTTGGTTTTGGTAGCAGTATTATATTGGCGGTAGCCATGTCTCGGTCTGGGGTCCCTCCCTGTAGAAAGTGGTTATATAATTTAGTGAGGGGGGGTACTAATTCTTCCTTGAATTTTTTGTAGTATGTCATGTCGTATCCGTCAGGTTCCGGTGCCTTATTGCCTTGCAGTGTAGAGATTGCTGCTGTAACTTCTTCTTGAGTTATAGGCTCTTGTAGGGTGTCTGCTTCTGCTGGTGTCAACTTTGGTAGGTCTGTGTGTGTCAAGAATTCTTTGATGTTTGCGAGTAGTTGTGTGTGTGCTATCTCAGTTCGTGGAGTGTGATCGTATAGTCTGCTGAAGTAGTCGGTGAATGCTAGGTTGATGTCCCTAGGTGTGTTTACTACTGTGTTAGTGGAATTACGGATCATGGTGATGGGTTTGGAGTCTTGTCGGGGTCTGAGTGTCCAGGCTAGTAGTGTGTCCATCTTATTGGCTTTCTCGTAAAAGAGGCGCCGTGATCGTAGTATAGCGTGTGCTACATCCGTTATTGTTAGTTCTTTGATGGAGTGTCTAAGTGTCTGTAGTTCGTTAAATTTGTCTGTGGTGGGGTTGTGTTTGTGTTGGTGTTCTATTTTCCGTAGTGCAGTCTGTAGTTCTAGAAGGCGTTTTGTTTTTGCTTTTTTGTTATGGGTGGCTGTTCGGATGAAGTGGCCTCTCAGTACTGATTTGTGGGCTGCCCATATGGTCGTCGGATTTACGTTGCCCGTGTCATTAATGCTAAAGTAGTCTGTGATTGTTGCCCGTGTGGCGCCTAGTATCTCCTCATCATTGAGTAGGTTTGTGTTAAGTTTCCAAGTCCAGGTTGTGTGATAGTGTAGTTTCCCTAGTGTGATCGATATGTCGGCGTGGTCGGACCACGTGATGCTGTTGATCTGAATGAATGAGTTTAGTCATGCCAGCTCCGTTGATGAGAATGTTGTCGATTCTGGAATATGTGTTGTGTGGTGCCGAGTAGAATGAGTAGTCTCTGGTATCTGGGTGTTGTAGTCGCCACGCATCAAGTAAACCCGTGTGTTGTAGGAAGGTGTGCATTAATTTGTCTTGTCCCCCTCTGCCCTGTGAGCGTTGCGTGCCTGGTTTGGAGCTTCTGTCGAGAGTCGGGCAAGGGACTGCATTAAAGTCTCCCCCTGCTATTAAAATGCCTCCTTGTAGCGTGGCTATCAGGGTTTCCATGGAGTTCCAGAAATCAGGGTTTGGTTCGTTGGGGGCGTAGATGTTGACTATATGTAGTTTCATGCCATGTATAGTGCCTGATATGGCTAGGTATCTGCCCTCGGGGTCAGTTTGTTGGTGTGTTAGTATGAATGGGCAGGTTTTGCGTATTAGGATCGCGACGCCCGCCTTTTTCCTAATTGCTCTGGCTTCATGCGTCTTGGAGTATGTGCGGTCTTTTAGCCTGACTGGTGTAGTTCTGTGTAGGTGCGTCTCCTGCACTAGTGCTATATCCGTCTTTTTTGATTTCAGGTCTCTCAGTAAAAGTCTCCGTTTTTGAGGCGTGTTGAGGCCCCTGGCGTTTATGGATAGAATCTTAAGTGTCATGGTGGTGACGTTGTGGCGGCTGTCTCAGACTGTTTGGTCCTCTGTCAGGGCTTGTCTTGGGTCGGGTAGGTTCCCACCCCGGTTGTATTGTTGCGTCATGCGTATGTTTACGGGCAGTAGTCTCACTTGCACTCATGTTGAACATTAAAACATTATAACTATTTACATAATAAAGAAAAAAATTCCAAAGTACATATAGTCTGGTCTTACATTCTGCCAGAGCGAATCGGGGGTGGCTTCTCTTCCCGCGGGTCATATCCCTATGGTTCCAGCAGGGTCGAGTGAGCTCCCGGTCCACCTTGTCACAATGCAAGAGACTCATTTACATCTTATTTGAGAGAACATTTGCATAACACTTTTACATTTAGATTGCATTTCCCCTGTTTTGTATTCAGGTTAGCTTGGAGCATGCCTAGATAGTGGTGGTGGAGTTGCCTGTGTGCTCCTCTATGTTCTCCAGTGTTATGAGGGGGGGCGGTATTGGATGCCATAGGTGGGACTGCAGGGCGAATAAGCCCCCCCGCCCCCCCCCAAGCGGTGTGAAACATAGCCCCCCCACCCGCACCTCGGGTGCCTCGAGGAGCGTGGGGTGACACTCCCTCCCCACTTTTTTTTTTTTTTAAATTCTTTATTTTTCGTGCCATAGAAATACAACATTGGCTTCAATTATGTCAAAATGCAATTAGTAGTTTTGTACTTTAGTTTGTCTTATGACGTGAGAAAATGGCTTTACATTTTTATATTAAACAGGGTTATACAACGTACATTAGGAAGAGGTTTCAACAAGTTGTGTACTAAGAGTTGTGCGTTGTGGGGTGTTACAAGAGGGTAGGTAGATGTTCGAGAGGTAAGGCTCAGTGTTGGTAGGTAGGTATTCAGTTTACTGTAGGTTTGTCACTGAGGGGAATAGGGGCCAAGTGATTAAGGGGGTTAGTAAGCCCTGTTAGTCTAGGGGGTTAGTACCCTGATGGATCCGTGTGTTCCCACTTGTGTATGCACTTGGTTCGATTAGTACCCCTAACCTATGGGGGGTAGCGGGGGGGGGGGGAGGGGTATCTCGCCTGGTAGTGTTACTACTAGTGCTAAAGGAGCTTGTGTGATGGGCTCCTGGCTTGGTTTATGAGGTGTTGGTAAAGTAACAAGTAAACAAACATTAACATCATATGTGTATACATCATAGGTATTGATAACTGGGGCAGTAGCTGCCACGGTAAGTTTCAGGTGTCAATCCGTGTCGATATGGCCCTCCCGACCGTCAGGTCGTGGGTTGATTTTCGTTTGCCGCTCTTGGGGTGAATGGTCTGGTTGTGGCGGGATCCCCGAACTTTGTAGAGGTGGGTCTCGTTGGAGCGGAAGATGGTGTCTGTAGTCCCAGGACTGTGAGGAGTGGTGGTGCCTCGGAGAGAGAGGTGAGGGTGTGAGTTTGTCCTTGGTGGGACACCATGAGAGTTCCTGGAGCTCCCCATCGGTACTGTACGCCAGCTGCTCTCAGTTGTGTGGTGAGCGGTGCTAGGGTTTTGCGCCATTGTAGGGTCGATCTTGTCAGATCTTGGTAAAAGGTCAGTTGTGCTTCTTCGAATGGCAGTGGCGTTTTGCCCTTTAGCGCGGCCATGATGCGACCCCTGTCCTGGGATGTAGTGCAGCGCAGTATGACGTCTCGGTCTGTATTTTGTGAGGCCCTGGACGGGGCTGAGATTCTATACACTCCGTCCATTGCTACCTTCTTTGCAACGGCCTGAGGTAGGATGCTTGCCAACAACCGTCTCACATAATGAGGCAATTCGTCCGGTGAGATAGTGGCTGGTATGCCACGGATTTTTACGTTGCTGCGTCTGTGTTTGTCCTCTAGTGAGGTGAGCTGCAGGGCTAGTGCTTGGTGGGATTTGGTAAGCTGTTGCACCTCTGTATGTACCTGGGAGAGGTCAGTTTTGATGTCCACTATGTCCTCTTCAGTGGCCCTCACTCTGTCAGTCGTGTTTTGCATGTCAGCTCTCAATATTGCTAGTTCAGCTGCTAGTACCTTGTGGAAGTCTTGAAGCAGAATTTTCAGGTCGTGTTTGGTTGTGGGACTGGTGTCCTCTGCAGTGTCTGTGGGCATTTGAGGTGTGGGGAGTGTTTTGCCCCTCTCCAGTTGGTCCCGTTGTTCGGGTGCATCGGCCTGTGTGTCGACCTGGGTGCTTACCGTGGGCGCCATCTTTGGCGGCGCTTGTTTCTGGAGCAGGGCTCCTATGTCTTGGTGAGCAGCCGGGGGGTGTTGTTTCTGCGAGCGTCGGCCCATGGCTGGCATCTGAGCTACCGGTTCGGGTTCCGGTGGTGAGCCGGGCAGGTAAGCTTCGTCCCAGCTGTCGTATGTGCCGCTTAGGAGGGTCCCCCAGTCCGGGGTCTCACGCGTGGTGTAGGCCCCGTGCCTGCGTCTCCGCCTCGGCGCGTTTTTGTGGAGGAAGAAGGGCATTAATCGGTGCGGGTGTATCTTCTGTGCTTGTTGCCGGTTGTTAGGTGTGCGGATGGGGTGTATGGGCTTTGATTTAGGCGAGATTTTAGTAAGTCAGCCGGAGCTGTCTGAATTTGCGTCCATGCAGCTCCGCTGCTGGCTCCGCCCCCCCCCTCCCCACTTTTTAGGTCTCCAGTTGGTGGCTCTCAGTGTGGGGGGGCGACGGGCCCCGGCCTTCCCCGCCGGTTTATGGCAGAATCTAAATAGAGTGTACCGCCACAGGGGTTGGGGTTGCCCCTAATTTTCTTGTGGTCTCTCCTTGGGCTTTTCTGGGGCCTAATGGGTTGCCCCCTGGTGTCCCTCCATGGCGGCTGGTTCTTCCCTTTGCCCTGTGTGTGGGTTCCCATGCCCTGTGTAGGGAGAGGTATTGGGGCAGCGTCTCGGTCCCCTTATGGTGTGAGGAGCCGGCTGGCGCGTGTAATCCCTGTGTATATGTGTGGGGGGGCCGGTGGTGGTGGTGGTGGTGGTGGTGGGCTCCCCTCCCTCCCTCCCTCCCCCCCTCCCACCGTGGCCAGAGTCCCCCCAGGCCTAATGGTGTGATCAGTCCCCAAGTTCGTGTGGGGGGTACCTAATAACCAGTCCGGTGGAGTGGTTGACCAGTTCCTTTGTATCCGGGCGGTAGCTTATGTGAGTCGGTCCTCTGCTTTGCCCGCTGTCTGCCATTCTCGGGGGAGAGAGCGGAGCTCCGGCAGGCTGTCTCGTGGCAGGGTGAATCCCGGCGGGGGGTCCAGGCGGAGGTCCCGGAGAAACTTCAAGGGGTCGCTTCCAGGTAGTAGGGTGTGCGTTGCTCCTGCTCTGAACGCCACAAGCTTGAACGGGTGCCCCCATGTGTACCGGATCTCCTGGTTTTGCAGCAGTGTGGTTAACGGCTTCCAGTCTCGGCGACGCTGTAGAGTAGTGGGCGACAGGTCTTGGAACAGGGTGATGGTGGCAGACTGGTAAGTAAGCTCGTGCTGTCTGGCGTATTTCATCACTGCTTCTTTCGTCGTGTAGAAGTGGAAGCGAATGATGATGTCCCTGGGCGCCATTCCTTCTGGTCTGCGGGCCCGAAGAGCCCTGTGTGCTCGGTCTATTGTCCATTTTTCCTCCGGTATGTCTGGCAGGAGATGCTTAAAATAATATTCCAGTTTTTCTACGAGTGCCCCCTCGTTCGGTGTCTCCGGGAGGCCTCTTAGCCGGACATTGTTGCGTCTTGAGCGGTTTGCCAGGTCTTCTATCATTAGCTCCATCTCCGTTATTTTCCGCTCCGCAGCTCTTGTGTGGGCCACCGTGGTGTTGTGGGCCCGTGTAACTTGCTCCATCCTCTCTTCCAGGATTGCGGTCCGGGCGCCTAGCGCTTGAATTTCCGTTTTGACCTCTCGTGTGCTTTTGGATATTTCTCCTGCGAGGTAGTTTCGGACCTCCAGGAGTTTGCTGAGGATGTGCGTGGTGTCTGTTTGAGCGGGCAGGTCGCTGTCCTCCGTGGGAGTCAGGGAGATGGGGCTGTGTGAGTCGCGCTGGCGGCCATCTTGTGCGGCCTGCGAGCCGCGCGGCGTGGTGAGCATGTCGATAACGGATGTGGAGGTTTCTCTCCTTTCTCCTTTCTTTTTCCGTTGTTGTTTGGTGCCGGTTTGTGTGTTGAGCATTGTGCCTGCGAATTTGCTGGGTTTTGAGTCTCGATGCCTATTGTAGGTGCTCGATTGTTGGTGGATTTAGTGGAGCTCTTGGTCTACACGTCCATTTTGGTCGGTAGTCAGACCACCCCTCCGGTAAAGTCCTTTTTAGAATGCTTGAAATGCGTCAAGAGTTGTTTGCATATTTCCAGGATCATACATTTGGATTATCTGATCGATTAACAAACACTTTGTGATTATCCAAAGTAGCATATTTTGCAGAAAAATTCACAAAATTAATTACGTATGTTTATCCCTAAACTAAAGAGGTTTAAATTTAGTAACCTTTCTTCATAGCTGATATGTTCCATTCCTCTTATTAATTTTGTAGCCCGCCTCTGCACTTTTTCTAGTGCCATAATATCCTTCTTTAGAACAGGTGCCCAAAATTGCACAGCATATTCAATATGTGGTCTTACCAGTGATTTATAAAGAGGCAAAATGATATTCTCATCCCGAGAATGAATGCTTTTTTTCATGCATGACAATACCTTACTGGCCTTAGCCACTGCTAATTGACATTGCACATTGTTGCATAGTTTGTTGTCTACAACAATTCCCAAGTCCTTTTCGCTTCCATTAAGGGTATACGTTGCTTGTGTATTCTTTACGCCGAAGTGCATAACTTTGCATTTTTCAACATTAAATTTCATCTGCCATTTGAGTGCCCAGTCCCCGAGTCTATCTAAATCCCTCTGCAGCAAAGTAATATCTTGCTCACATTGTATTACTTTACAAAGTTTTGTGTCATCTACAAACACTGAAATATGACTTTCAATGCTTTTTTCAAGATCATTTATAAACATGTTAAATAGAAGGGGTCCCACAACAGAACCCTGAGAGACACCACTTGCCACCTCTGTCCAGCTTGAAAATTTACCATTAATAACAACTCTTTGTACTCTATTTTAAAGCCAATGTTCTACCCAAGAACAATAATTTTCATCTAGACTGATTTCCTTGAGTTTGAACACTAATCTATTGCGTGGAACTGTATCAAGTGCCTTGACAAAATCCAACTAGATCACATCTACTGCAATACCCTGATCTATATTTCTACTTACTTCTTCGTAGAACGCAATCAAGTTAGTTTGGCATGACCTGTGCTTCATAAAACCGTGCTGATTTTTGCTGATAACCATGTTCTTCTCAAGGAATTCTTGAATATTATCCCTTACTAACCTTTCAAATATTTTCCCAGCCACAGAAGACTGATCCCGCCTGCCGGCTGAGGAGACCTAATGCCGCGCATGCGCATTAGAGCTCTCCATAGGAAAGCATTGAAAATGCTTTCAATGCTTTCATATGGGGAATTGAGTGACGCTGGAGGTCCTCACACAGCGTGAGGACGTCCAGTGACGCTCTAGCAGAGAAAATCTGTGCTATAGACACGGAAGTGCCCTCTAGTGGCTGTCTAGTATAAAAACCTGCAATAATTACACTTGCAGGGTTAAGGGTAGTGGGAGTTGGCACCCAGTCCACTCCAATGGGCAGAAGTGGTCTGGGTGCCTGGAGTGTCCCTTTAAAGTGCTACCCAGTTTTGCAGTTTTCTCAATTTGCTCAAACAGCTGTTTTTCCTCATCAATATTAACATTAGCTGGTTTATGACATATCTCAACCAGTACAATGTAAGAAATAAAACCCAGTGCAGCTAAAAATCCCTCAAGTGTTTAGTCACTAATAACACTTACATACATACAATTTGACACAGGAATAGAGTGACAATGGCAGATGGTTTTTATCCATCTTCGATCTGGTTCCTGAATTGCTACACAGAGCAAATTCTTTACCTTCTGGGGGACCTGAGCTTAACTTTTCATTTACATCTGATTGATGAAACCGCCATTACAGTTTAGAGACGACTTATAAGGGCTCTAAATATTGTGAGTGTTCCAATTTATTTTTACTTTTTATTATTCTGTATATACATATTGTCCTATGATGGCCTTTTATGTTTACAGTATTTAGGTATTTTACAACAATACCAAGAAAATCATCTGCCATTGTGTGCACAATCACCCTATTCCGGTATCAAATTTGAACTCTTTGCCAACACTTAAGGATTTTTTTGCCAACACTTAAGAATCAGAAATTTGACTTGACGATGAAATTTGCAATGATATTGTAGATCATGTTCGCCATTTAATTACATATATTAATCAGTATTTTCCATTCTTGAATGAAAACAATAATGACTGGGTTTGAAATCCATCCAAAAAATGACAAGCCAGACAATTTTTCTGATGTAGATTTTAAGAAGTTAATTGATTTAACTTCTGACAGTCAACTAATCCAAAAATGTAAAGAAGTTTCTTTTATTGCCTTTCGGGGTGATTTACGTGAAAATGTCCAAGCGGGCAATCAAAGTTCTGTTGCCATTCGCCAGCACGTACTTATGTGAAACTGGATTCTCACTTCACTCTGAAACAAAAACAAAGTATCGAAATTGACTTCACGCAACTGCAGACATGCAAATACAATTGTCAACAATTAAACCAGATATAAAAAGAATTTGCCAGCAAAATAGAACATTACACTCTGCTCATTGAAAGGTTTGCACAACTCTACGGCACACATTTTTTTTTTTTTGGGGGGGGGGGGGGGGGGGGGGGAGTTCCCACAGTGCTGCTATACCTGGTCTAGAGAGTTACCTGTTAACTTTAAATGAAATAGGAACCTCTGTAAAGACATTATGGGGCATTTCCTGATAAATCTCATGCAAGCATCAACACTATGAGTTTAGACCATAATAGAATATTATGATAGTAAGCATTAGGGAAATATTATTTTAATTCCTACACTCTTAAGCAATTGTGTTTGAAAAATATTAGCAGAAAATGTATCTGATAGCACATACACATAAAACAGCATTTTTTTAAATCAATGTTTATTAAACATTTTCAATGACACATTCTGCCCTGAAAGATAAACATTGAAAGAACACATTACATTCCAAGAAAATCAAGTTATAGTGTGTTTAAATATAATGGGCGACTTAATTGTGTCAAGTTAGTATAGCAATATTGAGTAGTATTCAAAAGCAACCTCACAAATCACTCGCACACACTGCAAAGCAGTGGAAATATTAATCAAACCATAATATTATAATGTGTCAGCGCCAGCTTAACTCCAGCCATGCCAGCTCTGTCATAGGCTACACCCCACCAATGCATCTTACTTTCCTGCAAGCTTCTTAGTGGAAGAAGATAGTCCACTCTTGCTATTCCCTGAATTAAGTTTGTGAGAGTGAGGACCCAACATTATCAAAGAAATAGTCTAGGCAGACAAGGAGAATTGGAAACTGAGAATGAGAAAGAAAGGGAAAGGAAACCAGTGAAGAGAAAGGGACAAAAAGAGAGGGGTAAGAATATTAAAATAAATAAATAAATGATATAAGAGAACGCAGAAATCAAAGTCAGATGATCCAGAGGTCAGGGCAAGTGGCAATCAGAAAAATCGGAGAGCAGGCAAAGTCAGGAAAGTAACAAGGACAGGAAACACAGGGAGGCAAATGCTAGGAGTTATGAGCTCTACTTAATGCTTATAAAGGAGTGACTCAATCATATAACCTGGTCTCATCTGTAGGAGGGGTTACCTGAGGTCAGTATGGTAAACTGCGTGACTAAGTGCCATCACAGATACAGCATTGTCCTGTCCCTGCCTCCAGCCCCGCTTCCTCCAACCTCTGACCTGCCAACCAGTCTCCTCCATGTGGTGGCCTCCATCTTGGAATGTCAGGACGACTGCCGCAAGTTCTCCAGACGCAAATCAAGGTTAAGAGGATGCCGACCATGGGGCAGCAGCTGTGATCCAACCCCAGGCAGTTCCAGGTGCCTTAGGACAGGTGAGTAGCATCAGAAAATGTGACAAAGGGGATCACAATATAATTTTCCCTGTTGAGATCACAACTTGAATATCCTGTGCAATTTTGGGCACCTGTTCTAAAGAAGGATATTATGGCACTAGAAAAGTGCAGAGGTGGGCTACAATATTAATAAAAAGAATGCAAGATTTGACTTATTGTAACGGATCACCTGGCACCCCGACTGGGTACCTCCGGTAAAGGATGCTCCTAGCGTTTCCTGAGGACTCCAAGCACTCTGGCAGACACCACAATCACCGAATCTGAGAAGCAGATAAATCCTCTCAAGCCTCTGAATGCTGTCGACAGTTGAATAGGAACCATACGAATAGGTTTACACTCTTAGCAGTCAAACTGGAACAGCATACAGTAAATCCTTCCCCCAATAATGAGATGACACTTCACTTTGAGGGTTAAGCAGGAACTGAGGTGCTGGCACACCCAGCCTGGTTTTTATTGCAGTTGTTACAAATACAGGTCCGCCCACAGGGAGGGATGAAACAACCACTCACACATCAGTTACATCCCACATATTCCCTCCCCTTATCCTGAGAGGAAACTCAATTATACATACAGTTAAAACATACTTTCTACCCAACTTTCATAACTCTAAAACCATGCATCACATTCACATAAAAATACATATCCACAATCAATCCATTCAGGGGAACAACATATTAAAAAATGTGGCATGAATCAGACCAGGGGTTCAAAAGTTAGTAAAGTATCTTTTAAAACCCCTGCCAGCATGGCTTTCCGGCTCAGACCGGTTTTACAGAGCCCTCTCTCCTGGAGACAATGAAGTAATCCAATTACCTCCCAGGACAGAGACAGACTCCATTGAGCACATGGGGACACAAAGACAGTAAGACACTTTAAAATACATAAAGTCACCTTTTACACATAACACACAGACATTTCACATATCCCCAGATAGCGGGGATCTGAGCGCACAAAACTACCGAATAGCGCGCAGATCCTATTCACACAGTTCAATTGCCATGGAGCCGAAGTCTTTAACTACACGAATGGGCTCCATGGCATAGCTATCTGGGTTAACACATTCACATAAAGTCGGGTCCATAGTCCAAAGGCAAGAGGCGGGCAAGCAGCCCCCTCCAAGGACACGTGGCGAGGTCGGTTTCGCCGCACTTATGAAGAAATGTCAGAGGGGATATGATAGCAGGGCCAGTGCTAGACTATTTTTCACCCTAGGCAAGACCACCTACTGGCATTCCCTAAAAAAAATTGCCAGCTTTGTGTGTATCATTCTCCCCAACCCCTTTGTGCGTCTTTTTACCCCTTCCCCTGTTTGTCTCTCTCTCCCCCCCCCCCTGCACTTTTGTGGGTTTCTTTTACACCCCAGCCCAACTCTTGATAAAGGCGCCTTAGAGCGCTGAAACGCTCGTCGAGTTTAGACGTTTTCTTTTAATTGGTTAGGTTTTCGATGCAGCTTTAGATGCAGCCTTAGACTTTTTGGTATCTGTGGGGCAACTTTTTTCTGCGGACCTAACTTTAGAGATCTTGATTCTAAGTTTTGACATAGTTCGCTCTAATTACTATTTCTTAGGCAAGAAGGAGGCTACTTTATTTAGACTTCTACCAGCAAGCTCACTATCAGTTTGTGTCCGGTAGATATAGATTTTCAGTTTACCAAGAGGCAGTTCGATTATGTATGCTACTGCTACTGGTCTTTCAGTACCTATCTAGGTAGTCTATTCAGTGCTAGATAGTTATACTTCTAGCAACACCAACTCACACCAAATCACAATGGATATGGATTGACACCTGACATATGACATATTGACACCTTAACATATGGATTGACACCTGTCCTCAGAGACCCTGATACACACTGACACAGAGCAGATTAGGAACTGTTCCCCCTACATAGGGTCACTTGCAGGGGCGTTTTAGTCGCAAGGCAAACAAGGCATTCGCCTTGGGCGGCATTTTCCAGGGGGGCGGCAAAAAACGCCGCCCCCAAATGCCCAGGGCAAATGCCTTGTTAGCCTTGCGGCTAACTGGGCTGCCGGTCGGGCTGATGGGCTGGGCGGGCGGCTGGCGAGGGAGCTCTTCCTCTGAGCGCTCTGCTCAGCTCCCTCGCGCGCCGCAAAGTGAGACTGGGAGCCGGAATATGACGTCATCTTCCGGCTCCCAGCCTCACTCTGCGGCGCGCGAGGGAGCTGAGCAGAGAGCTCAGAGGAAGAGCTCCCTTGCCAGCGCACAGCAGCCTGCACGCCCGGCCGGCAGCCACTGGACCACCAGGGAGAAAGAGACCCCCCCAGCATTCGCAAAGGTAAGGAGGCTGGGGGGTAGGTTAAATTTAAAAAAATCTATATATATGTTAATGTGTGTGTTTGTCTGACTGTGTGTGTGTGTGTGTGTGTGTGTCTGACTCAGTGTGTGTGTGTCTGACTGTGTGTGTGTGTGTGTGTGTGACTGTGTGTGTGTCTGTTAATGTGTGTGTGTCTGTTAATGTGTGTGTCTGTTAGTGTGTGTGTGTGTCTGACTGTGTGTGTGTGTCTGATTGTGTGTGTCTGTTAGTGTGTGTGTTTCTGTTAGTGAGTGTGTGTGTGTCTCTTAGTGAGTGTGTGTGTCTGTTAGTGAGAGTGTGTGTGTGTGTGTCTGCTAGTGAGTGTGTATGTGTCTGACTGTGTGTGTGTCTGTTAGTGTGAGTGTGTTTGCCTGTGAGTGTGTGTCTGTTAGCTAGTGTATGCGTATCTGTCAGTGAATGTGTGTGTGTGTGTATTTAGAAGGCGGGACGGATTTAAGGCGGCAGATATGGATTTACACCTGTCCTCAGGGACCCTGATACACACTAACACAGAGTAGAATAGGGACTGTTCCTCCTACACAGGGTCACTTGGCAGATATGGATTGACACCTGTCCTCTGAGACCATGATACACACTGACACAGAGCAGAATAGAGACTGTTCCCCCTACATAGGGTCACTTGGCAGATATGGATTTATACCTGTCCTCAGAGACCCTGATACACACTGACACAGAGCAAAATAAGGACTGTTCCCCCTACATAGGGTCACTTGGCAGATATGGATTGACACCTGTCCTAAGGATCCCTGATACACACTGACACAGAGCAGAATAGGGACTGTTCCCCATACATAGGGTCACTTGGCAGATATGGATTGACACCTATCCTAAGGATCCCTGATACACACTGACACAGAGCAGAATAGAGACTGTTCCCCCTACATAGGGTCACTTGACACCCAGTACAGGTCGTTCTCCTTCAGCCTTTTTATACGAGGGTCCCTCAACAGGCACGACAGCATGAAAGACCCCATTTGCACAAGGTTGGATGCCGAGCTACTCATTTCCCGTTCCTCCTCCTCAGTGATTTTAATTAAGGTATGTTCTTCCCCCCAGCCACGTACAACACCACGGGTACCAGATAGGTGACAACGAGCACCCTGGGATGCCTGTTGTGGTTGGTCTTCCTCCTTCTCCTCAAAGCCACATTCCTCCTCTGACTCCTCTTCCAGCGTTGCCGGAGGTCCAGCAAGCGATGCTGATAAGGCTGTTTCTGGTGGTGATGGTGACCACAACTCTTCCTCTTCCTCTTCACGCTCATCTACGGCCTGATCCAGCACTCTTCGCAGGGCACGCTCCAGGAAGAAAACAAATGGTATGATGTCGCTGATGGTGCCTTCGGTGCAACTGACTAGGTTTGTCACCTCCTCAAAAGGACGCATGAGCTACAGGCATTGCACATGAGCGTCCAGTAACGTGGCAAAAAAATTCCCAGCTCCCCAGAGGCTGTCCTAGCACCCCGGTCATACAAATATTCATTAACGGCTTTTTCTTGTTGGAGCAGGCAGTCGAACATTAGGAGTGTTGAATTCCAACGTGTCGGGCTGTCGCAAATCAAGCGCCTCACTGGCATGTTGTTTCGCCGCTGGATATCTGCAAAGTGTGCCATGGCCGTGTAGGAACGCCTGAAATGGCCACACACCTTCCTGGCCTGCTTCAGGACGTCCTGTAAGCCTGTGTACTTATGCACAAAGCGTTGTACGATCAGATTACACACATGTGCCATGCACGGCACATGTGTCAACTTGCCCAACTTCAATGCCGCTATCAAATTTTTTCCGTTGTCACACACCACTTTGCCGATATCCAGTTGCTGCGGAGTCAGCCACTTTTCCACCTGTGCGTTCAGGGCGGACAGGAGTGCTTGTCCGGTGTGACTCTCTGCTTTCAAGCAAGTCAAACCCAAGACACTGCCGTATCCGGGATGTGGAATAGTACCTGGGGAGCTGGGGGGTGCCGTTGATGTGGAGCAAGAAGCAGCGGCACAAGAGGACTCAGCCGAGGAGGTTATGGAAGAGGATGGAGTAGGAGGAGTAGAGGAGGTGGCAGCAGGACTGCCTGCAATTCGTGGCGGTGTCACCAACTCCTCTGCAATGCCACGCATTCCTTGCTTGTCAGCCGTCAGCAGGTTTACCCAATGCGCAGTGTAGGTGATATACCTGCCCTGACCATGCTTTGCAGACCAGGTATCAGTGGTCAGATGGACCCTTGCCCCAACACTGTGTGCCAGACATGCCATGACTTCCTTTTGCACAATCGAGTACAAGTTGGGGATTGCCTTTTGTGAAAAGAAATTCCGTCCGGGTACCTTCCACTGCGGTGTCCCAATAGCTACAAATTTTTTGAACGCCTCAGACTCAACCAGATTGTATGGTAAAAGCTGGCGGGCTAATAGTTCGGACAAGCCAGCTGTCAGACGCTGGGCAAGGGGGTGACTTGGTGACATTGGCTTCTTACGCTCAAACATGTCCTTGACAGACACATGACTGTGGGCAGATGAGCGGGAACTGCTCAAGGTGGGAGACGGAGTGGCGGATTTTTGAGAGGGGGCAAGAAGGACAGCAGTGGTTGACGTGGCTGAAGATGCTGGACCAGGAGGAGGATGGCGGCTTAGAGTAGGCGTGCTGCTTGTACTCATGTGTTGATCCCATAGGCGTTTGTGATGTGAGATCATGTGCCTACGCAAAGCAGTTGTACCTAGGTGGGTGTTGGACCTCCCACGACTCAGTTTCCTTTGGCACAGGTTGCAAATGGCATCGCTGTTGTCAGAGGCAGACACACAAAAAAAATGCCACACTGCTGAGCTCTGCAATGACGGCATTCTGGTGGTGGACACAGCATGCGTTGATTGGCGTGCTGTCGGGCTGATCCCAGGTGCCGATGCATGCTGTCTGACTGTGCCACTAGCTCCTTGCGACGACCCCCCCCTGCATCCAACTCGTCTCCTCCTCCTCTCTGTCTCCCCATCTGAACTTTCGCCCTGTTCTTCTTCTTGCCAAGCGGGCACCCACGTGACATCCATGGACGCATCGTCATCATCAACCGCTTCGCTTGTATCTGACAACTCAGAAAAGGAAGCAGCAGCGGGTACAACATCATCATCATCATCACACCGTACCTCCATGTGTTTAATGCTGCCTGCCTGAGACATATCCCTGTTATCTACATCCTCTAGCAATAATGGTTGCGCATCACTCATTTCTTCAAACGGGTGTGTGAATAACTCCTCTGACATACCAAGTAAAGCGGCTGTGGTGCTAGTTTTGGTGGTGGCGGCAGGCGGGTGAGTGGTATCTTGAGAGGTGCCTGAAACTAAGCTGGAGGAGGATGGTGCGTCAAGGTTCCGAGCGGAGGCTGTACAAGATTGGGTGTCCTGTGTTAGCCAGTCAACTATGTCCTCAGAACTTTTCAAGTTCAGGGTACGTGGCTTCTGAAAACTGGGCATTATTCTAGGGCAAAAGGGAATCACAGCACCACGACCACGACGGCCCCTGCGGGGTGGCCTGCCTCTGCCTGTCATTTTTTTGGGGATTAGTGGTACTATGCGTGCAAGCTACTGTGAGACCAGATATGATTGGCAATGTGAACTGTAACAGTTCTGCAGAGCACACACTGTAGGCCTGACACACCCGCTTGAAGACAAGTAACTGCTATTCAATCTATAACAGTGAAAAATAAATTTTGGTTTTAAAAGCACGCTATAGAGACACCAGATATGATTGGCAATGTGCACTGGAACAGTTCTGCAGAGCACACACTGTAGTCCTGAGACACTCGCTTGAAGACAAGTAACTGCTATTCAATCTATAACAGTGAAAAACAAATTTTGGTTTTAAAAGCATGCTATAGAGACACCAGATATGATTGGCAATGTGCACTGGAACAGTTCTGCAGAGCACACACTGTAGGCCTGAGACACCCGCTTGAAGACAAGTAACTGCTATTCAATCTATAACAGTGAAAAATTAATTTTGGTTTTAAAAGCACGCTATAGAGACACCAGATATGATTGGCAATGTGCACTGGAACAGTTCTGGAGAGCACACGCTGAAGGAAGGACTGACAGAGCCGCTTGAAGGACACTGACTGGCTGCTATTAGCTTACACTAGAAACCTTTTTTCTTTGTAAAAGCACGCTATAGAGACACCAGATATGATTGGCAATGTGCACTTGAACAGTTCTGCAGAGCACACACTGTAGGCCTGGCACACCCGCTTGAAGACAAGTAACTGCTATTCAATCTATAACAGTGAAAAACAAATTTTGGTTTTAAAAGCACGCTATAGAGACACCAGATATGATTGGCAATGTGCACTGGAACAGTTCTGCAGAGCACACACTGTAGGCCTGAGACACCCGCTTGAAGACAAGTAACTGCTATTCAATCTATAACAGTGAAAAACAAATTTTGGTTTTAACAGCACGCTATAGAGACACCAGATATGATTGGCAATGTGCACTGGAACAGTTCTGCAGCGCACACACTGTAGGCCTGCTATTAGCTTACACTAGAAACCTTTTTTTGTGATGTAATTCCAGTAAAATACAAGTTTAGCAGGCTAAGATTGCCACAAGGCATATGTATGTATATGTGTTTGTAGTATCAGTTAGTTAATAACACGTAGCTAAGATACTGTCATCACTGTACTGACCAGGTGCAGGAATGTAAGAACTGGAATTACGCGTCCCTCTCCTTTGTATCAGATGAGCCACGTGGTTAGACCGGATGGATGAGTTTAGACTCTATTCATTAAATAGGTTAAGGGTATGTGTGGGTGTAGTTAATTGTGGGAGGAGCTACAGTGCTATATAAGGAATGTACTCTATGTATTCAGTACTCAGACTTTGCTGTATTTTGGTGACGCTAGTCCCTCTGAGTCCCGATCGGTGATCCAATAAAGAATCTCTTCCTTCCTGAAGAAACCTGTGTCCATCTCTCTGTGCTTGGCTTCCGTCAGTTTCTCCGGTATCATTTGGTGCGTTGGCCGGGAAGCTCATCGTTCAACGGTAGCTGAGAGGCAGAGGCGTGAGACGGTCTATCTTTGCCCACGTTCTCTACGGCTGCACCCCTGAACTTCTGCGTGGACCTCCCTTCGTCTCGGCGCCACTGGTCTGTTGTCCAGGAGATCATCGGCCTCTACGTAAGAAGTGCTGGGGTGTCCCCGTCGATGAGTGTGAACTCAGGTTCAGGAACGAGGAGGTAAGATAACTGCTGTTTTAGACGGCAGGACCCGCTAGGGGTATACCGATTGTGCGGTAGGCCCAAAGGGGTTTTTGAATCTGTATCTGCCCCCTCTGTCGGAGGGAAGGAGCGAAGGCGCACCGCTCGATCGAACGCTCTTTAGTCAGACCGTTTGATTTGGTTAGTCAGGCGGGGTCCTGGTGTAAGATAGCCCTAGCCGGACACCGGTGTCTTGTCTAGACTAGCGTTCTAGGGTGTATATTACGTTCGCTAGGTCGGAGGGACCGGGAGACTAAGCGGCGCCTGTGTAAATTCGGTTCGCTAGTTCTCATCCTATCTGGGCTAAGTGGGAAGGCGTGTAAATTTGGAACCCACTAGACTTTTGATAGTGCGACTAAGAGGCGTCTGTGTAAATTCGGTTCTCTAGCTCGCTATATATGTGGTGATTGGGCAGTGTGGCTAACCAAAACGGGTGTATATAGTTTTAGGTAGTCCATTCAAGGTACTGGCCAATAGTTTAGTTGGGAATTGTAAATGTGTTAACGATTGTTTTAGTAAAGTGTATATCTTGTTAGATAGCGCGAGCTCAGCCGTCTAGCGAGAGTGTTAATAGTGTGTTGCTGTATTATAGTGCACGGTACCATAACCCTGTATATTTACTGACATTATATAATAAGTACTAATCATTGTCGTCCATTGCATGTTTAACACCATAACCACTAATAATTGTATTGTGACCTTAACTTGTGCTTTGACCTATGCTAACCGTACTGTAACCGCTATTTGTAAAAGACGATGTTACTGGGGTGTGTTATAGACGGGTAATTCGTATATAGAGAATTATAGCGTGGGTGACTGTGTAGTTACGCCAAAGGGCATAATATTGATTATATAGTAACTGGTGTAGCAGCTGTGTGTGTACGGGAATTCCCTGAGTGTTTATTGTTATTGTGTACGTTTCACTTGGTAACCGTACCACGTGGTGCTGTTGCCAGAGGAAACGGGTGTGACTGTTGAATAGTACGCGTGTATAGTAATCGTTGTCGACGACGTTCCACTGTTAAATATGGGTGCGTCGCAGTCAACGATTCCGGATCCCTTAGGATGTATGGTTAAGAATTTTAAAAAGGGATTCAAAGTTTGTGATTTTGGGGTTAAGATGTCCCCTGTACGTTTGGTCACTTTGTGTACTAGGGAGTGGCCTACTTTGGTTGCGGCATGGCCGCCACGTGGCAGTTTGGATCCAACTCTGGTACAGCGCTTACACGTGGCTGTATCGGGTAGGCCTGAACTTTACGGCCAGTTTCCTTATATTGATTGTTGGAGACAGGCCGTAAATGACTCGCCAAAATGGCTCCGGACATGCCACGAGGAGCAGTGTCGCCTCATGGTAGCTAGGACTTGCTCGTCCACTAGGACTGGTGTTAGGCCCATTTTGGACACGCCCCCTGAGTCCGAGATCCCTTTGCCGCCCCCTTACTTTCCGTTAAGAAGAAGTGACGCAAACGCAGGAAGCCCTGCACCCCTCCCCTCATTACCCTCATCCACTTCCGCTTCCTCCTCCAGTACAGGATCCACCCCCCCTCGTACTAAATCTCCCCTTCCGGAACCAGAACCCACCCCCATTAGAAACGAATATCCTGATTTGGCGCCACTTCAGACTTCCGGTCAAGCTTCATCTAGCTCGGCCCGAAGTGTTCTATTCACTACCTTTTCCCAAAACCAACCTCCCACATCCCCATACCCTATATCTCCCCGACCGGAACCCATGACTGACGCCTCTCTACGTAGCCCCATCCAAACCCGACAGTTGACTGGTGCCCAACAATTAAAGCACTATCAGATGCCTCTTCGTCTGAATCCCGGGTCAGCTTATATCGATGCCGCAGGTCAAATGGCACACGCTGACCCAGTCTTCGTATATGTCCCATTTACCACAACCGATCTTTTAAACTGGAAGACCCATAATTCCTCGTATACTGAGAAACCACAAGCTATGACTGATCTGTTCACCTCAATAGTACAGACACATAATCCGACATGGGCTGATTGCCAGCAGTTATTAATGACTTTATTTAACAATGAGGAAAGGACAAGAATAAATCAAGCAGCCATTAAAGCATTAGAGGATAGAGCCCGTGCTTTGAACCAAGCTAACCCAGCAGCATGGGCCGCAACACATTATCCCAACACTGATCCCGATTGGAACGTAAATGGTGCTGATATGGTTCAACTCAGAGCCTATAGAGACGCTATAATTGCTGGCATGAAAGCCGGAGGAAAGAAAGCCATTAACATGTCGAAGACAGTTGAGGTGATCCAGAAAAGCGATGAAGCGCCCAGTGTCTTTTATGACCGATTATTGGAGGCGTACCGCTTGTACACCCCCTTTAATCCGGAAGACGCAGACAATTCCCGAATGGTTAACTCCGCCTTTGTCAGCCAAGCATACGGAGATATTAAGCGCAAGCTACAAAAGTTAGAAGGGTTTGCAGGTATGTCCATCACCCAACTAATGGAGGTAGCAAATAAGGTCTATATGAACAGGGATACAGAAAGTAAGAAAGAGGAAGAGCGCAAGATGCGTAAAAAGGCTGATATGCTAGCGGTAGCGATCGCAGGCGTAGATAAACGGGGCCCAGATAGAGGCAATAATAGATGGAGTAGGGAGCCTTTGAGTAGGGATCAGTGTGCGTATTGCAAGGAAGAAGGGCATTGGAGGAACGAATGTCCGCAAAGAGAGCAGTACGAGAGAGACCAACCCAGGGCAGGCTACGGAAACTTTAGAGGCAGAGCGAGAGGTAGAGGAGGTCCCGGAGGGAGTAATGGTTATAGAGGGAGTAATGGGAACAGAGGAAGTGTTAGGGAAGACAGGTATATTCCAGCAGCGCAAAGGTCTCGCGATAGAGAAGGTAGGGACTTTGTAGGATTGGCTGACACGGTCATGGAGGACTATTGATACCGACCGGGCTCCATCCCCCTTGGTCGAGCGGAGCCTATGGTCGATGTATCAATAGGGGGGAAAAGGAGTGCGTTCATGATCGACACTGGTGCTGAACATTCAGTGGTGACTAATCTAGTTGCTCCTCCATCTGGAAGGACTATTACTGTGATAGGAGCAACTGGAAGAAGTGCTGAAAAACCGGTTCTTAAAAGTCGACTCTGTACATTGGGAGGCCACGTAGTAAAACACCAATTCCTTTATATGCCTGAATGTCCAGTCCAATTGCTGGGACGTGATATGCTATCCAAATTACAAGCGCAGATTACGTTCCTACCAGATGGAACAACATCTTTAAAGTTTAATGGACCTTCAGGTATTATGACTTTATCCGTACCAAAGGAAGAAGAGTGGCGACTTTATACAGTGTTGACTAGCCAAAACCCTAGGAGTGATGAGACATTGTTTAACATACCAGGAGTTTGGGCAGAGAACAACCCACCAGGACTGGCCCGCAATATTCCACCAATAAAAATTGAACTGAAACATGGGGTTTATCCAGTGAGCCTAAGACAATATCACATTCCGCAGAAGGCTAAGAAGAACATCCAATCCTATCTGGATAAGTTCATACGGTATGGTATCCTAAAATTCTGTACTTCCCCCTGGAACACCCCATTGCTGCCTGTTCAAAAGCCCGGTACAGATGAGTATCGACCTGTACAGGACTTAAGAGCAGTCAATGATGCGGTTGTTAGCATACATCCAGTTGTACCCAATCCATATAACCTGCTTGCTTTAATTCCGGGCGGGGCTACTTACTTCACAGTCTTAGATCTCAAAGATGCCTTCTTTTGCCTCCGAATTGCCGCAGAAAGCCAATGTATTTTCGCTTTCCAATGGGAGAACGCTGTAACGGGCTCAAAACGCCAAATGACTTGGACAAGACTGCCCCAAGGGTTTAAAAATTCACCTACCCTATTTGGTTCAGCCCTAAGTCAAGATCTATTGGATTTCGAGTCCATCCCAGGAGAGTGTGTATTGTTACAATATGTAGATGACTTGTTGATAGCAGCAGTTACAAAAGAAATCTGTCAGCAAGCAACGCACGATCTACTACACATTCTCTGGAAGGCAGGATACAAGGTGTCTAGGAAGAAGGCTCAGTTGTGTTTGCCAACTGTCAAGTATCTGGGATTCCATATCTCTGAAGGTCAAAGGATTATGGGGCCAGAGAGAAAAGAAGCTGTCTGCCAAATACCAATACCCAAGAATAGAAGACAAGTGCGAGAATTCTTGGGGGCAGCAGGCTTCTGTAGGATATGGATTCCCAGCTATGCGATACTGGCAAAACCTCTGTACGCAGCTATCAAAGGTACAGAGCACGACCCCTTCTTATGGACCCAAGAACAGCAAACGGCATTTGAAGATGTGAAGAAGGCTTTGATGAGTGCCCCAGCATTAGGTCTACCTGATCACACACGACCATTCTACTTATATGTACACGAGCAAAGAAGAATGGCTGTGGGAGTATTGACACAGTACTTGGGATCATGGCAAAGACCTGTTGCCTACATGTCTAAACAATTGGATGCAGTGGCCAGCGGACTTCCACCTTGTCTAAGAGCCGTAGCTGCAGCCGCCCTGCTAGTAGCTGAAGCCGATAAACTCACTCTGGGTCAAGAACTTTATGTACGAGTCCCACATGCAGTACAGACGTTGTTGGATTACAAAGGAAATCATTGGTTTAGTAATAGCCGTATGACCAAGTATCAAGCAATGTTGTGTGAAAACCCAAGAGTGCATTTAGAGACTGTAAACACCTTAAATCCAGCTACCCTTTTGCCACAACCTACTGAAAGTCAACATGATTGTCTGGAAGTAATGGATGAAGTATTCTCAAGTAGACCAGATCTTCGTGATTTTTCCATCCAGAACCCCGATGTTCAATATTACACCGACGGCAGTAGTTATGTGAAAGAAGGGATCCGCTATGCAGGATATGCAGTGACAACAATAGACAAGGTGATAGAAGCTCGGCCACTGGCGAAAGGAACATCAGCACAAAAGGCAGAATTAATAGCACTAACACGAGCGTTACAATTGGCTGAAGGTTTAAGAGTAAATATCTATACGGACTCTAAGTATGCGTTTTTAACCACTCATGCCCACGGAGCTTTGTATAAAGAAAGAGGACTACTGAATTCAGAAGGCAAAGAAATCAAGTACGCAGCTGAAATCCTACAACTATTGGAAGCAGTGTGGGAGCCGAAAGAAGTCGGTATCATACATTGTCGAGCGCATCTGAGAGGAGATGGTGATGTAACCAAGGGAAATCGGATGGCAGATAGTGCAGCTAAGCGTGCTGCTGAATCAGGAAGACAGGAGTATGTGGGGCATATAGCTGCTCTTATACCAACTCCACTGTCCCAATGGACTCCAGTTTATACAGCTCAAGAAGAGGAGTGGTTAAAGACTGAACCGGGAAAGTATCTGGAGAACAAGTGGTATCAGCTAGAAGATGGAAGAATAGTTATACCAGCATCGCTAGCGGTAGAAATTGTCCAAAATTATCACAACGGGACACATTCTGGGAGAGACAGTACTGAAGAATCTCTTAGAAAACATTTCTACATACCAAGATTGTCCAACTTGACTCAGGCCATTGTACGCAGATGTGTAACGTGTGCTAAGAATAATGCAAGACAAGGACCAGTAAAGCCACCAGGAGTTCAGTTTATGGGGGGACTCCCCATGTCCGATCTACAAATAGACTTTACAGTGATGCCTAAATCGGGTGGACATCGTTACCTGCTGGTAATTGTGTGCACCTATTCAGGCTGGGTAGAAGCATGTCCTACTCGTACAGAGAAAGCAGGAGAAGTTGTGAGATTCCTGCTACGAGAAATAATACCCCGATATGGACTACCCTGTTCTATAGGATCGGACAATGGTCCAGCTTTTGTTCACCAGTGCCTACAACAACTGACTCATATGCTTGGTATAAAGTGGAGGCTTCATACTGCATATAGACCCCAGAGTTCTGGTAAGGTAGAGAGAATGAATAGAACTATAAAGAACCAGTTGGCTAAAATGTGTCAGGAAACCCAACTTAAGTGGAACGTTCTCTTACCTATAGCCTTATTGCGAATCCGCAGTACCCCTACCAGAAGGATGGGCCTCTCTCCTTTTGAAATCATGTATGGGCGACCACCTCCCGTACTTGGTAACTTAAGGGGGGACTTGAGTCAGTTGGGAGAAGGAATTACCCGGCAGCAGGTTGTAGAGTTGGGTAAGACTATGGAGGAGGTACAGAAATGGGTACAAGATAGATTACCTGTGAATATTTATCCCCCTGTTCATAGTTATCATCCAGGAGATCAAGTGTGGATTAAAGAGTGGAATAATGTACCGTTAGGGCCCAAGTGGAGAGGTCCTTATGTTGTTCTCTTGTCTACCCCTACAGCAATAAAAGTAGCAGAAGTGACTCCGTGGATACATCACTCCAGGGTTAAACCAGCAGCAGTCGATTCTTGGCAAGTTACAGCAGATCCAGAGAATCCCTGCAAGATCCGGTTGAAACGCACTACTCAGTCGGAGTAACGAGGAATTATTGTGGATTACAAATTTTATTGTTACAGGTGTGAGTGAGAAGGCCATAATAAAGCCTGTCCGCTTACCATCACATAGTGTATAAGCCAGGAAAGTCTCGAAGGGACACCTGTGAAGATGAGCAGAACTCCATTTCCTGCAGCCCCTCACATCCTGGAAGCTGAGGCGCCATCGCACGGACGAAGACTGAGGATGACGGCGAAAGATGTGCTTTTGATTGTGTTTATTTATATGTGTTTTTATATTCAGGAAGGTAGAGGTACCGACACTCCTAGCTGTGAGGTATGCATTAAGACTACGAGAACAGGTAACCATATTTCCCAAACCCTAATTTGGCATTCACAATACGAATGTAAAGGAGATGTATCGAGATGTAGATACTTAAATATAGATTATAGTGTGTGCCATTTAGGAGTAGGAGAACCTAAGTGCTTCAGTCCAGAGTATCAACCTCGTACAATTTGGTTGACTCTCAGGAATGGAGATCCTCAGGGGACCCTAATTAATAAAACGGTGTTAGAATCCGTACATTCTTCGGGTGTTCTGCTATTTGATGCGTGTAAAGCGATATCGAGTGGTAGAAAACCGTGGAATGTATGTGGGGATCTTAGATGGGAGAGGACGTATGGGTCTAATGATAAATATATTTGTCCCAGTAGTAAAAATAAATATGTAAGTCCTAGATGCCCAAATAGAGATTATAACTTTTGTCCATATTGGTCTTGTGTGGGGTGGGCGACTTGGGGACAGACAGTAGACAAAGACATGATAGTGACTAAGTTGCCGACTAGCCCTTATTGTAAGTCTATGGAATGCAACCCAGTCCATATACTCATTAATAACCCCGACAAGTTCTTAGATAAGTATGGAAATTTATTTGGGTTTCAAATATACGGGACGGGTTTAGATCCTGGGACATTATTGTTTATAGGAATAGAGACTGATACGGTATCCTCCCAGACTCATCAAGTATACCATTCCTTTTACGAAGAGATGAGTATAGATAATAAGATCCCCCATAATGCTAAAAACCTGTTCATTGATCTAGCTGAAAGTATTGCCGGTAGTCTTAATGTTACCAACTGCTATGTGTGTGGAGGTACTAACATGGGAGACCAATGGCCTTAGGAAGCAAAGGAGGTAATGTCCGGTTCTGAGGCAGTTGACCAATTAATATCTACACAAGCCGATTATCATATGAGTGTTAGAGGTAAATCTGAGTGGAGATTAAAGACCTCCATCATAGGTTATGTTTGCATAGCAAGGAAAGGAATAATGTATAATACTTCTGTAGGAGAATTAACTTGTCTAGGGCAAAAAGCTTATGATGATGATACAAAGAATACAACTTGGTGGTCGGCTTCAAATGTCTCAGAACCATCAAACCCGTTTGCTAGATACGCCAATTTAAAGGATGTGTGGTTTGATCTATCCATCACATCTACTTGGAGAGCCCCAGCAAATTTGTACTGGATCTGTGGTAAGAAAGCCTATTCGGAGCTGCCACAGGACTGGGAAGGGGCATGTGTGTTGGGTATGCTCAAACCATCCTTCTTCTTGTTACCGATTGAAACAGGTGAGACTTTAGGTGTTAAAGTGTATGATGTGAATCATAGGAAGAAAAGGGGACCCATAGAGATAGGCGCCTGGGAAGATGATGAATGGCCTCCCCAGCGTATTATAGATTATTATGGGCCAGCCACGTGGGCAGAAGATGGTACCTTTGGTTATAGAACCCCTATTTATATGCTCAACCGTATTATAAGATTACAGGCGGTGGTTGAGATTATTACTAATGAGACCTCACAAGCGCTCAATCTTCTAGCGAAGCATAACACCAGGATGAGGACAGCAGTCTACCAAAATAGATTAGCCTTGGATTACCTTTTGGCAGTAGAGGGAGGTGTATGTGGGAAGTTTAACCTAAGTAATTGCTGTCTTCAAATAGATGACGAAGGGCAAGCAATAGCTGAGCTTACTAGCCATATGGTTAAACTAGCGCATGTGCCTACTCAGGTATGGAAAGGGTACAATCCAAGTAGTTGGTTTGGTAGCTGGTATGAGTGGTTTGGAGGGCTTAAGGCAGTGGTAGGTGGAGTCCTACTGATTTTACTGTTGTGTCTACTCCTACCGTGTCTTATACCCTTAGTAGTTAGGTCTGTGCAAAGCCTGATAGGAACTATAGCAGAGAGGAAGGCTGCTGCACAGATAATGGCCATATATAAGTATAAGGCTTTAGATCAGGGAGAAACTATGCAGGAAGATGAGTGTTAAAAGATTCACATCATAAGATAAGTCTGGTCTGGTTCATGGTAACCTGAGGTATATGCAAACCAAGGTTAAGTGATGCCTCAAGTAATTGTGAAATATCAGAGGCATCAAAGGGGGGAATGTGATGTAATTCCAGTAAAATACAAGTTTAGCAGGCTAAGATTGCCACAAGGCATATGTATGTATATGTGTTTGTAGTATCAGTTAGTTAATAACACGTAGCTAAGATACTGTCATCACTGTACTGACCAGGTGCAGGAATGTAAGAACTGGAATTACGCGTCCCTCTCCTTTGTATCAGATGAGCCACGTGGTTAGACCGGATGGATGAGTTTAGACTCTATTCATTAAATAGGTTAAGGGTATGTGTGGGTGTAGTTAATTGTGGGAGGAGCTACAGTGCTATATAAGGAATGTACTCTATGTATTCAGTACTCAGACTTTGCTGTATTTTGGTGACGCTAGTCCCTCTGAGTCCCGATCGGTGATCCAATAAAGAATCTCTTCCTTCCTGAAGAAACCTGTGTCCATCTCTCTGTGCTTGGCTTCCGTCAGTTTCTCCGGTATCATTTTCTTTGTAAAAGCACGCTAAAGAGACACCAAATATGATTGGCAACTGTCAAAGCACGCTGGAACAGGTCTACAGAGCACACGCTGAAGTAGGCCTGACACCCAGACGCTTGCAGACAACTAACTGCTCTTCTATTACAGTGAAAAAAAATTATTTCTTTTAAATCTAAAGCTTAAGCTATTGTAAAAACAGATATGAGTGGTGGCACTGGGCAAGAGGGCACAGTATCCACTGTGAACCTCACACAGAAGCTGGCAGGCAGGCAACTGCTCTTCTATTACAGTGGAAACAAAATTTTGGTTGTAAAAGCACGCTATAGAGACACCAGATATGAGTGGCAACTGTCAAAGTACGCTGGCAGGGTTGTGCAGGGCACACGCTGAAGGAAGGCTTGACAGAGCCGCTTGAAGGACACTGACTGGCTGCTATTAGCTTACACTGGAAACCTTTTTTCTTTGTAAAAGCATGCTAAAGAGACACCAGATATGATTGGCAACTGTCAAAGCACGCTGGCACAGGTCTGCAGAGCACACGCTGAAGTAGGCCTGACACCCAGACGCTTGCAGACAACTAACTGATCTTCTATTACAGTGAAAAAAAATGATTTCTTTAAAATCTAAAGCTTAAGCTATTGTTAAAACAGATATGAGTGGTGGCACTGACTGTGCAAATGGGCAAGGCATCCAACCTGACACAGAAGCTGGCAGGCAGGCAACTGCTCTTCTATTACAGTGAAAAAAAATGATTTCTTTAAAATCTAAAGCTTAAGCTATTGTTAAAACAGATATGAGTGGTGGCACTGGGCAAGTAGGCACAGTATCCAATGTGAACCTCACACATAAGCTGGCGGGCAGGCAACTGCTCTTCTATTACAATGAAAACAAATTATTTATTTAAAATCTAAAGCTTAACCAATTGTTAAAACAGATATGAGTGGTGGCACTGACTGTGCAAATGGGCAAGGCATCCAACCTGACACAGAAGCTGGCAGGCAGGCAACTGCTCTTCTATTACAGTGAAAAAAAATGATTTCTTTAAAATCTAAAGCTTAAGCTATTGTTAAAACAGATATGAGTGGTGGCACTGACTGTGCAAATGGGCAAGGCATCCAACCTGACACAGAAGCTGGCAGGCAGGCAACTGCTCTTCTATTACAGTGAAAACTAATTATTTATTTTAAATCTAAAGCTTAACCAATTGTTAAAACAGATATGAGTGGTGGCACTGACTGTGCAAATGGGCAAGGCATCCAACCTGACACAGAAGCTGGCAGGCAGGCAACTGCTCTTCTATTACAGTGAAAACAAATTATTTATTTTAAATCTAAAGCTTAACCAATTGTTAAAACAGATATGAGTGGTGGCACTGGGCAAGTGGGCACAGTATCCAATGTGAACCTCACACAGAAGCTGGCAGGCAGGCAACTGCTCTTCTATTACAGTGAAAAAAAATATTTATTTTAAATGTAAAGCTTAACCTATTGTTAAAACAGATATGAGTGGTGGCACTGGGCAAGTAGGCACAGTATCCAATGTGAACCTCACACAGAAGCTGGCAGGCAGGCACCTGCAATTACATTACACAGGAAAAAAAAAAAAAAAGCAGCCTGATGTTCTAGCCCTAAAAAGGGCTTTTTGGGGTGCTGTCCTTACAGCAGAGATCAGATGAGTCCTTCAGGATTGTAGTGGACACTGAATACCCTAGCCTAGCTATCAATTTCCCTATCTAATCAGCAGCAGCTAAACTTTCCCTCCTCTCACTAAGCATGCAGCTTCAGAATGAATCGAAAATGGATGCTGGGAGGGAGGTTGGAGGGTGTGGAAGGGAGGGAGTGCTGCTGATTGGCTGGAATGTGTCTGCTGACTGAGAGGCACAGGGTCAAAGTTTGCCCAATGATGACGAATAGGGGCGGATCGAACTGCGCATGTGTCCGCCCGCCGCGGTGAACACGAACACGCTAAGTTCGCCGGGAACTGTTCGCCGGCGGACAGTTCGGTACATCACTATATATCAACATATAAAAATAGATGTATTTATTTATTTATTTTTGTGGTGGACCACCTGGTACCCCAACTGGGTACCTTTGCCAAATGCGCTTCCTAGTAATCACGAGCTACCATAAGCACTTCACCGGGACACAATAAGCACTTCCAGCCCCTAGCCGCCACAGATTGGCTCGGGTCTCGCTGTCTCCTTCCACCCTGGACCCAAGTCCTGGATCCAGCTCCCAGTGGGTAGGCCTCTCCTCCAGATAGTATAGCAGGTATAGCGATCAATAGAGCAGTATAGCATTCCCCCCACACATTAGCTGAGACTTAATGCTAGGAGTAGGCTGTTTAATGCAGGCAGGCACTCACAATTTATACACACATTTAAACCCACAACAGCCACATTTACATACAATAGGGTACATAGAGCACTATAGTACAAGGAAGGGTGGGGTCAGACAATAGCAAGGGCTGATGGGAGATTGAGGAGTGACAAAGCAGCTATTTTAAACTGGTCTGGCAGTGTCCCTGTGACAATGCCCTGCTGGGGAACCAATATGACAGGAAAAAGTGGGAGGGGGAGGGGGAGAGGCACATACAAGCAATACATTCAACATACTCCTCCTCAGTGCTTGAGAGATAATTGAGTCAGGAACTGTACAAGATCAATTATCTCCAGTTACAGAAAAACACACAATTTCACAAAACCCCCAAATGCATGGAAACCCCTCAAGAGTCTTGATCTGAATGACCATCATATCCAAAAATTACTCAGGTCGGTTCAGTGGTTTGGATTTTCCATGGAAGTCAACTTTTGAATGACAGCACTCATAGCTTCTGCCCAAAATAGTTCCATAAGAAAAGGGGTAGCGGTCGGTCAATTTTGGGAGTCCAAAACTGAACAAAATACCAAACCGATGCTCTGGATCCTGTATAGCGATTGTTCACCTAGTTCATGCGGACAATCCTATCGAATGGCACTCTCCTGACATGCATAGCAACGAAGCAGGCGTACGTCAAAGTTCAGCGGTGTTCGCGAGTTAGTGTCCAATTTTAGTTCCATGAACTCAACAACCAAACACCACTGCCTGCGTTCTGGCAAACAAGATGTCGCCAACTAATTTCCCACGTATTCGTGCATACGAGCTGCGGCCATCCAGCCGAACACTTAGAATCCATGATGATTGAGGTGTCAGGAGAGGTCAATGGGGGTTAATAAGCAGAGAGGTGGTCCGCAGTTCGGAGGTTTTTTTTCGGTTCCTGAACAATACAGGGAAACCACATGAACAAAGTCTTTTCACAGGTCTTTTACATGGCCCATAGTCCTTGGGCAGGAGGCTAGCCAGCAGGATCCTTCAGGAGCTCGTAGCAGAGGCATCTTTGCCACATTTGACCTACTCCCCTCTGTTGCTCACTTCTCTCTTGATGTGGGAATAAATCTGGTGTAAAAAAGTAGTTATTTTCGTGGCTCCACATTGAAAATGAACCCCATTTATTGGTTATACATGATGTTTCCATGTTTCAGAAGGCACTTTCCTCAAAACTGACAACACATAGTAAAATCTGCTTATCTTTGGAAAGAAATTACGTTTTGCAGGTTCGTTGCAGATCTGTCTTTATGCCATGATAAAATATTTCTCCTTGGCAGACTTATAATCACATGAGAGGATATGTTAACAAATGTGTCTAACATTTAATTACAAGGTTGAAATTATGTTAATTTGATTCTGTTTTCTTTGGAAATGTGAAGAGTAATTATGTACCAGGAAGATGAGCATTAATCATTTATTATCATTTAAAAGTTCATGGTTTTTTAAACCACTGCTTGAAATGATTTAGTGTGATGCCCCTCCAGAGCATCCAGTGCTCTTAGGTGAAGTAAATGTCCTGTTGTTGTTTTTTTGCGGGGGCATTGTGCAATGTATGTGCTGCCTTTGCTGGTGACTTGTCTCTGGTGTTCTCAATAGTGGGATACCAGAGAAAAAAAGTGTAACAGGGCTGTCAAAGTATGTTGTGCATGTGTGGAGATGCTCCCTGTGGTGTTGTATGTGTTTGAAGGTTGCTTTTGAGATTGCATGTGTATAGAGCAAACTATTTGTGTTTTTTGTGTGTGTAAAGGGGTCTGTTTGTGGCGTACTATGTGTGGCTAGTGTTTAGTGTGTGTGTGTGTGTTTATATGTGAGTGTCGGGTTGCAGTGTGTGTATTGTGTTTGTGTGAGTGTGGGTGGTGTAGTGGGATATAGGGGTATAGAGTGTGTAGTGTGTTAATGCATGGGATGCAGTGTGTATATAGGGGTATAAAGTGTGTGAAGTGTTTGTGTGTTAGTGCAGGGGCTGGAGTGTGTTTATATGGGTTTAGAGTATGTATAGTGTGTTTGTGTGTAAGTATGTGAGGGTGTGTATTTATAGTTAGTAGGAGAGAGGCTTAAATAATTAATTTAATAATAATTGACTACCTTGCAGGGGGGAGAGGGAGCATGCAGATCCCTGGTGCAGGGCTGCCGCCAGGGGCGGACTGAGAACCCTCAGGGCCCCCGGGTAAAATAAATCAAGGGCCCCCTTACAGGCCCCACCCATACTCCGCAGCAAGCGCCACCCATGTCCCGCCTCCATGCACCGCCTCCAGCCACACCCTACACAATCTTTAGACACAAGGAACAAAAGTGCAATAATCCCTTCAAGGCCCCAGTAGAGACTACAATTGAGGGCTAATGGGCCATGGAGGGGGGTCTTTCTAGCAGAGGCTATCTCAGTGTCCTTTAGAGAGTGTGTTAGAAAGAATACCCTCCAGGCACTATTAGAGACTACAATGGAGTCTAATAGGCTTGGAAGGGGGTCTTTCTAACAGAGGCCATCTCAGTGTCCCTGCTGGAAACAGTCGCCTCCAGGCCCCAGTAGAGACTACAATTGAGGGCTAATGGGCCATGGAGGGGGGGAGCATTCTAGCAGAGGCTATCTCAGTGTCCTTTAGAGAGTGTGTTAGAAAGAATTTCCTCCAGGTCCCATTAGAGACTACAATGGAGTCTAATGGGGCCTGGAGGGGGGTCTCTCCAACACTCTGGTTCCTATTCACAATATAGCAACACAACATAGCAATATAGCAACACAACATCAGACCTAGGCCAAGTTGGCTCCTATTACCTTAATTACTGTTGCTGGCTGGCAGTCTGTGGGCTTGCTGGAAGGCTGTGGGCTTACTGGCTGCGGCTGGCAGGCTGTGGGCTTGCTGGCAGGCTGTGGGCTTGCTGGCTGTGGCTGGCAGGCTGTGGCTTGCTGACTGGCAGGCTGTGGCTTGCTGGCTGGCAGGCTGTGGCTTGCTGGCTGGCAGGCTGTGGCTTGCTGGCTGGCAGGCTGTGGCTTGCTGGCTGGCAGGCTGTGGCTTGCTGGCTTTAAGCCTAACTGGTGGCCTATGGGCTGGCTGGCTGGCTACTGGCCAGCCTGTGGGCTGGCTGGCTGGCTAGCCGGCCTGTGGGCTGGCTGGCTTGCTGGCTTGCTGGCTACTGGGGCACTCGTAGATTATTTAAAGAAATAATCCATGCACAATAACCACTACTGCTATGTGTAGTCGTTATGGTGCCAGGAGGGCCGGGCCCCCCTCCTAGAGTAAGTAGTCAAACCGTTTAAGAACAGTTTGACAACTTACCTGGGGTCTGCTGGGATATGAGGCTGTAGTAGGGTATAGGAGCAGTGGTGCAATGTGTAAGGGGTGCAGTGTGTGTGAGGGGGTGTAGTGTGTGAATGTGTAGGGTGTGTGGGGCAATGTGTGTACGAGGGGGCTGTGTATGTGTGTGGCAATGTTAGTATGGGGGGCTGTGTGTGTATGGGTGGGCAGTGTATGTGTGTGTGTGAGGCAATGTGTGTAAATGTGTATGGTCTGTGTGGGGGCAGTGTGTGTGTATGGGGGGCAGTGTGTGAATGTGTATGGTGTGTGGGGGCAGTGTGTTTATTGGGCTAGAGTTCACTCTCACCACTGCGACCACCAGGAATCCCTGGTGGTCACAGTGTTGAGAGTGAACTCTAGCCCGTAGCTCCAGGGCTAGAGTTTACTCTCGCAAGAGCCGTAACGTTGCCGTGGTAACCGCGGCAACGATCTGTGCTCGTGCAAGAAGGACCCAGAGGAGCTGCAGGCTGAGCTCCCGGGTCCTCTCTTCCTCCCTCCCCTGCCGGCTGCCTGCACGGTGCCTGCGGACAGGGAAGGGGGCAATTGCCCTCCTCTTACTCCCCCCTCCCCTTACCCCCCTCCTTACTCCCACTCTCTTCTTATCCCCCTTCTTACTCCCCCCTCCCCCTCTTCTTACTCCCCCTCCCTCTCTTCTTACTCCCCCTCCCTCTCTTCTTACTCCCCCCTCCTCTCTTCTTACTCCCCCCTCTTCCCTCTTCTTACTCTTCCCTCCCCCCTCTTCTTACTCCCCCCTTTCCCTCTTCTTACTCCCCCCTTCCTCTTTTACTCCCCCCTCCCCCTACCCCCTTCTTACTCCCCCCTCCCTTCTTACTCCCCCCCTCTCTTCTTACCCCCCTCTTCTTACCCCCTCTCTCTCTTCTTACTCCCCTCCCCCTCTTTTTACCCCCCTCCCCCTCTTTTTACCCTCCCTCCCTCTCTTCTTACCCCCTCTCTTCTTACTCCCCCTCCCTCTCTTCTTACTCCCCCCTCCTCTCGTCTTACTCCCCCCTCTTCCCTCTTCTTACTCTTCCCTCCCCCCTCTTCTTACTCCCCCCTTTCCCTCTTCTTACTCCCCCCTTCCTCTTTTACTCCCCCCTTCCTCTTTTACTCCCCCCTCCCCCTACCCCCTTCTTACTCCCCCCTCCCTTCTTACTCCCCCCCTCTCTTCTTACCCCCCTCTTCTTACCCCCTCTCTCTCTTCTTACTCCCCTCCCCCTCTTTTTACCCCCCTCCCCCTCTTTTTACCCTCCCTCTCTTCTTACCCCCTCTCTTCTTACCCCCCTCCCTCTCTCTTCTTACCCCCTCCCTCTCTTTTTACCCCCTCCCTCTCTTTTTACCCCCTCTCTTTTAACCCCCCCTCTCTTTTAACCCCCCCTCTCTTTTAACCCCCCCTCTCTTTTAACCCCCCTCTCTCTTTTAACCCCCTCTCTCTTTTAACCCCCACTCTCTCTTTTAACCCCCACTCTCTCTTTTAACCCCCACCCTCCCTCTCTCTTTTAACCCCCACCCTCCCTCTCTTTTAACCCACCCTCTCTCTCTTTTAACCCCCCTCTCTCTTTTAACCCCCCTCTCTCTCTTTTACCCCCTCTCTCTTTTAACACAACCCCTCTCTCTCTTTTAACCCCCCTCTCTCTCTTTTAACCCCCCTCTCTCTCTTTTAACCCCCCCTCTCTCTCTTTTAACCCCCTCTCTCTTTTAACCCCCTCTCTCTTTTAACCCCCTCTCTCTCTTTTAACCCCCTCTCTCTCTTTTAACCCCACCCCTCTCTCTCTTTTAACCCCACCCCTCTCTCTCTTTTAAACCCCCCCTCTCTCTTTTACCCCCCTCTCTCTTTTAACCCCTCTCTCTCTATTACCCCCTCTCTCTTTTAACCCCCCCCCCCTCCCCCTCCCCCTCCCCTGTAGCGTGCCGAGCGGCTTTCCGGTCCGCGGTGCCCGGCGGGAGTGATAGGAAGGTGCACACTGTGCACCTTCATGTCAGTCCAGCCGGGTACAGGAAACAGAAACTTCTGTTCCGCGCGGAACAGGAGTTTCTGTTTCCTGTACCCGGCCGGACTGACAGGAAGGTGCACACTCAGTGTGCACCTTCCTATCACTCCGCCGGCACCGCGGACCGGAAAGCCGCTCGGCCACGCTACAGGGGAGGGGAGGTGAGGTGAGAAGCTGCGGCCGCCTGAGCGCTCGCTCAGGCGGCTGCAGCATTTAAAGGGGCGGCCGGGCCCCCTGATGGCGGGCCCCCCTCCCGGCCGGGCCCTCGGACCATGTCCGAAGTGCCCGACCGGTCAGTCCGCCCCTGGCTGCCGCCAAAACTTTTAGGTCCCCTGACGCAGCCCAAGGTCTGGACCCTGGGGCCTGTCCCCGAGTCCGCCCACATGAACCGCCCCCAGATCCACCCACAGGGCCCATCCTAAGTCTACCACAAGGATGAAGTGTGTGTGTACTGAATTTGGTGTGTGTATAGTGGCTTTAGAATGTGTGTAGTGGAAGCAAAGTGCATGAGTAAAGTGGATGTATTGTGTGTATAGTGAAAGCAGAGTGTGTGTTTGGGTAGTGGATGTAGTGTGTGTGCAGTGTGTTTGTGTAGTGGATGTAGTGTTTGTCTATAGTGAGTGCAGTGTGTTTGTGTAGTGGATGTAGTGTTTGTGTTTGGTGAATGCAGAGTTTGTAATAAATGTAGAGTGTGTGTTTGTGTAGTGGAATTAGTGTGTACATATTGACTGCAGATTGCGTGTGTAGTGGATGTAGTGTGTGTATAGTGAATGCAGAGTGTGTATTTGTGTAGTGAATGCTGTGTGTGTGTGTGTAGTGGATGCAGTTTATGTGTTTATGTGGTGGATAATGTGTGTGTTTTTGTAGTGGATGCGGTGTGTGTGTTTGTGTAGATGATGACGTGTGTGTTTGTGTAGTGGATGATGTGTGTGCTTGTGTAGTGGATGCTGTGTGTGTAGTGGATGCTGTGTGTGTGTGTGTGTAGTGGATGATGTGTGTGTTTGTGTAGTGGATGCAGTTTGTGTGTTTATGTGGTGGATGGTGTGTGTGTGTATGTGTGTAGTGGATGATGTGTGTGTGTAGTTGATGCTCTGTGTGTTTATGTGGTGCTGCACTTTGTGTGTTTGTGTAGTGGATGTATTTTGTCTGTTTGATGATGTGTGGTGGATGCAGTGTGTGTGTTTATATGGCGGATACTGTGTGTGTGAGTGTGTGTGTGTGTGTGGTGGATTATGTGTGTGTGTTGTGGATGATGTGTGTGTATGTAGTGGATACTGTGTGCGTTTATGTGGTGGATGCAGCTTGTGTGTTTGTGTATTGGATGCATTTTGTCTGTTTGATGGTGTGTGTGTGTGTGCTGGGGAGTATTTTTTTTGCTGTTGAATTTTTATTAAAAACATTTTTAAAATGTATTCCCCCCTCCCTGCCTCTTACCTGTAGTCAGGGAAGGTGGAAACTGGATTCCCTGGTGGTCCTGTAGCCAGCTGGGATGGTGAGGCCAGCAAAGAGAGGCTTAGCAGTCTGCATCTACCCTCTCTGGGCTCTACTTCTGTAGCGTGCCCGGCATGCACTGTCATGGCAACCCGCGGCAATGCTTTACATTGGGAGGTCAGTATATCCTGGGCCCCCGCTTGGAAGTCAGCAGGGCCCACAGGAGCATATATATATATATATATATATATATATATTTATATATGTAATGGAACCGCTGGCACCCCGACCGGGTACCTTCCACTGACGGATGCTCCTAGTGCTTTCCGAGGACTCCAAGCACTCTGCCCAACACCACTGCAGACCCCACAAACCGCCGCAGCTTGGTTGGGGTCTCGCCATCTCCACCCACTCTGGACCCAAGACCAGGGTCCAGTAGGTTGACCTCTCCGAATTCCAGAGAGCAGGAACAGGAACAAGCTCTTAGCAGAGCTTAGTGATTACACAATGGGGAGTATAGTGATTATAGCAATCCCCAGAGTGTAGTTCTCCAATCCCCCAAACATGAGCCGAAACTTCATGAAGGTACAAGATGATCTCAACTTTTTAATGACCATAAACTGGCTTTTATGCAAGTCCCCATGCAAGGGGACATCCCACAGGGTGAGACACAGTACAATCAATAATTTAAAGGAAAACCATAAAACACACCCAGCACAAACATACAATCCCTCCCCTCTGCCTGTGATATAATTACTGCATACAATGGGTTAAAGGACCACTATAGTGCCAGGAAAACATGCTCGTTTTCCTGGCACTATAGTGCCCTGAGGGTGCCCCCACCCTCAGGGACCCCCTCCCCCCGGGCTCTGGGAAGAGGAAAGGGGTTAAAACTTACCTTTCTCCAGCGCCGGGCGGGGAGCTCTCCTCCTCCGATCCTCCTCCTCTCCTCCCATTCGGCTGAATGCGCACGCGCGGCAAGAGCTGCGCACGCATTCAGCCGGTCTCATAGGAAAGCATTATCAATGCTTTCCTATGGACGCTTGCGTGCTCTCACTGTGATTTTCACAGTGAGAATCACGCAAGCGCCTCTAGCGGCTGTCAATGAGACAGCCACTAGCAGGGCCGGCCTTAGGGGTGTGCGAGCTGTGCGGCCGCACAGGGCGCCATGGAGCAGGGGGCGCCGTGCGGCCGCACAGGGCGCCATGGAGCAGGGGGCGCCGTGCGGCCGCACAGGGCGCCATGGAGCAGGGGGCGCCGTGCGGCCGCACAGCCGATTAAAAAAAAATAAAAAATTTTTTTTTTTTTTTTTATAATTTGCAGCGGGGGCGGAGCTTACCGTGCGGCGGGGGCGGAGCTAAAAGCGCCGGAAAACGGCTGCAGGGGAAGCAGGAAGGAGTCCCTGCTTCCCCACCAAACAGTCACCAGGAGCTGCACTGCCTCAACAATGAACTCCACAGGTAACTGTGTGATTGTCAGGTGAGTGTAACTCTCTGCCTGTGTGTATGACTGTCTGCCTCTGTGTTTGTGTGTGTGTGTGTGTGTGTGTATATGACTGTCTGCCTCTGTATGTCTGTGTGTATGACTGTCTGCCTGTGTGTGTCTCTCTGTGTGTGTGTATGTATGACTGTCTGCCTCTGTGTGTATGACTATCTGCCTGTGTGTGTCTGTGTGTGTGTGTGTATATATGACTGTCTGCCACTGTGTGTCTGTGTGTATTACTGTCTGCCTCTGTGTGTGTGAATGTGTATGACTGCCTCTGTGTGTATGACTGTCTGCCTCTGTGTGTATGACTGTCTGCCTCTGTGTGTCTGTGTGTATGACTGTCTGCCTGTGTGTGTGTGTGTGTATGACTGTCTGCGTGTGTGTGTGTGTGTGTGTGTATATGACTGTCTGCCACTGTGTGTCTGTGTGTATTACTGTCTGCCTCTGTGTGTTTGTCTGTGTGTATTACTGTGTGTGTGACTGTGTATGACTGCCTCTGTGTGTATGACTGCCTCTGTGTGTATGACTGTCTGCCTCTGTGTGTATGACTGTCTGCCTCTGTGTGTATGACTGTCTGCCTCTGTGTGTCTGTATGTCTGACTGTCTGCCTGTGTGTGTGTGTGGATGTCTTCCTGTGTGTGTATGGCCGTCTGACTCTGTGTGTGTGTGTCACATACAACCAATACACGCATATCACACACTGTTAATATACTCATTACAAATATCACACATAGCATACATATCACACACAGTCATCACACGTACTATTACATACACAGACAACACAAACATAACAGCATACATGGATGACGGGGGGGGGGGGGGGGGGGGCGCTGTGAAGATTTTTCGCACAGGGCGTCTAAATGTCTAAGGCCGGCCCTGGCCACTAGAGGCTTTGAGGGCTGGATTAACCCATTTATAAACATAGCAGTTTCTCTGAAACTGCTATGTTTATAAAAAAAATGGGTTAACCCTAGCTGGACCTGGCACCCAGACCACTTCATTAAGCTGAAGTGGTCTGGGTGCCTAGAGTGGTCCTTTAACCCCTTAAGGACCAAACTTCTGGAATAAAAGGGAATCATGACATGTCACACATGTCCTTAAGGGGTTAATGTAATTTATCACACTTTTTATACATATACTGTAACTAGAAATATGCATCATATTCACATAAAACATACATATTCAGAATCAGCATACTTTAATTTTAAACATAACCAAAAATCAGACAAATCCCTCCAGTACATAAAAAGTTAGGTGGAAGTCCTTTATGACCGACCGCCAGTACATTTTCCTGCCCAAAACAGTTCCATAGATTTGGGCTGTGCGGCCGGTCAATTCGAACGGGACTTAGTCTCTGCAGCTGAAAGTTCAGTGTAGGAGAAGGTAAGGGTCAGCGGTGTTCGTTGAAATCTGTAGCTGATTTCAGTTCCATGAATTTGGCTACACATACCGCTGACCTCGTTCGAATGAGCAAAGATGGCCGCCGTCACGCAGGGCCGGACTGGGAATTAAAAGCAGCCCTGGAAAAAAAATATTTACCAGCCCCATAATGTGTTGCGCCAGCATAGTGTGCAGATACAGTGTTAGAACAGATAACTTTAAATAAAAATTACTCTAATGTAAAAAGCGCACTCATAGGCTTCAAAATAAACAAAAGTGCAGATTTATTTTAAGCAGATGTGAATCCCTGGTGGTCGCAGTGCTGAGAGTGAACTCTAGCACGTAGCTCCAGGGCTAGAGTTCACCCTCGTGAGAGCTGGAGCGTTGCCGTGGAAGCTGCGGCAACGCTCTGTGCTCACGCGAGAAGGACCCAGGGGGCTGCTAGAGCTCCCCGGGTCCTCTCTTCCTCCCTCCCCTGCCGGCTGCCCGCACGGTGCCTGCGGAACGGGGAGGGAGATCGGCCCGCAGGGGAAAGTCTCGTGGGGGGGGGGGGGAATTGCCTTGTTGCCCCCCCCATCCACCAGTGATATATACAGCACCTATGTGCTATGTGTCTCTTTATCTCCAGCCCCTCTGTGTGCCTTTTTGTCTCCCCCCAGGCACTCTGTATGTTTCTTTCTCCCCCTCACTGCTCCACTGTGTCAATGTCTCCCCTCTCCTTCCCAGTCTCTCTCTCCCACCCTCTGCCTCTTTCTCCCCCTCCCTTGTGTGTCTCCCTCATTTCTCCCTCTTTGTCTCTCCCTCCTCCACACCTCTCTTCCTCCCCACTTTCCCAGTGCCTCTCCACACCTCTCTTCCCCCCCACTTTCCCAGTGTCTCTCCCTCCTCCCCACCTCTGTTCCTCCCCACTTTTCCAGTGTCTCTCCCTCCTCCCCACCTCTGTTCCTCCCCACTTTTCCAGTGTCTCTCCCTCCTCCACACCTCTCTTCCTCCCCACTTTCCCAGTGCCTCTCCCTCCTCCACACCTCTCTTCCCCCCCACTTTACCAGTGTCTCTCCCTCCTCCCCACTTTCCCAGTGTCTCTCCCTCCTCCGCACCTCTCTTCCTCCCCACTTTCCCAGTGTCTCTCCCTCCTCCCCACCTCTGTTCCTCCCCACTTTCCCAGTGTCTCTCCCTCCTCCCTTCCTCCCCACTTTCCCAGTGTCTCTCCCTCCTCCCTTCCTCCCCACTTTCCCAGTGCCTCTCCCTCCTCCCTTCCTCCCCACTTTCCCAGTGTCTCTCCCTCCTTCCCACTTTCCCAGTGTCTCTCCCTCCTCCCTTCCTCCCCCACTGTCCCAGTGTCTCTTCCTCCTCCCTTCCCCAGTGTCTCTCCCTCCTCCCTTCCTCCCCACTTCCCCAGTGTCTCTCCCTCCTCCCTTCCTCCCCACTTCCCCAGTGTCTCTCCCTCCTCCCTTCCTCCCCACTTCCCCAGTGTCTCTCCCTCCTCCCCACTTCCCCAGTGTCTCTCCCTCCACCATCTCTCTATTCCCCCATCCCCATGTACCTAGAGACGTCAGAGGGGGCCGGCCGCGTTTCAGGCTGGAGCCGCCGGGCCGGGTGGCAGCCTCGCCGGTCCGGCGGCACTTCTGTCATTGGTGATGCTGAGGGGGGAGGAGCATGTCTACCATGCTCCCTCGCGGTACCCACAATCCCCAGCACATTATGCTGTATCAGTATGATGCTGTGCTGGGGATAGTGGGTACCGCGAGGGAGCATGGTAGACATGCTCCTCCCCCCTCAGCATCACCAATGACAGAAGTGCCGCCGGACCGGCGAGGCTGCCACCCGGCCCGGCGGCTCCAGCCTGAAACGCGGCCGGCCCCCTATGAGTGTGCCACCGGACCGGCCACCCGGTGGCACATATATGCGCAGCCCCCAGGTGCCGCGGCCCACCGGGAAATTTCCCGGTATCCCGGTGGGCCAGTCCGGCCCTGCCGTCACGTGTTCGTTTCCCAGCCTGGGAGGTAAATTAGCCGCACACTTCCACTTCTGGGTGGTCCGCCTGTGTGGAACTTGGTTCAGTAAGCCCCATTTACTGAACCAAGTGGAAAATAACAATGAACAAAATATTTTAGCTAAGCCTGGGGACACTGGGGACACCGTCTTAAAGGGGCATTGTCACACAAAGTCTCAATATGTCCCCAGACGGTTCTTAAAGGGCCAGCATGGTCCAATACAAGTCCATAAGCCACAATGCAGTTCTTAAAGGGCCAGCAGCAGCACAATATAAATCCATTAGCCCAAATAATGTTTGTAAAGGGCCATACAACCCAGGGCCATAGTCATCAGGCAGGAGGCTGGCAATCAGGCTCCTCCAGCAGCCAAGGGCAGCTTGTCTCCTAAAAATCCAGTGACAAAAGGCGTTTTGTCACAATATATATATATATATACATATATATATATATATATATATATATACACACACACACACTGAAGGGCGGCGCAGAGGATTATCAGTGCAGTCCGGGTCCCCAAGGACCACCAGGCCCGTGACAACCGTCATGGTTGTCACCCCCTGATGGCGGCCTTGCCCTGGTGGTCCAGTGAGAGGGGCTACGCCGCAAGGTAATCCCTGGTGATCCAGCCGGCAGGTTATTTGGTCTGTACCTCCGCAGGGTACAGACCACGTCTCTGTATTTTACGAGCGTCGGTTTTTCAGAGCGTTGATGTGGGTAACCATGGCAACGCTCTGATAATATCGGAGCTTGCGAGAAGACAGATTGCTTGCCCTGCGTGCACGGAGCGTGTCGCTCTCTGTCCAATCTCCCATCCATCGGCCCGTGAGGGGACAAAACTCCCTCTTAGGGCCGGTGCTGCCCTGCATGGGCCGGCAGAGGAGACCCCCTGATCTCTTCTGCCGGCCTCAGCCCATGGCCATCGCGGCCCACCAGGCATTTGCCCGGATTGCGTGAAGGCCACTCCGGGCCTGCATATAACACGGTGAGCTGGTTTCAACTTGTCTTGATTGTAGAGCTTAACTTGAGACGAGACACCATCTGCAGCAGCACTACATTTAAAAAAATTACAGTTAATTCCACCAGTCATCTACAGCCCTGCCCCCTTTCTGTGATGTCATTCAGGCTCCCACTCCCACTTTTTAATAACAATATAAACAAAATAATAAACAAAAGAAGAAATAACTATACTAGAATAACTATACTATCTTGGCTATCGGTGTATTTCCTAAAAAAAAAAGGTGCGCTGTGAATGTAAGACAAATACATATTTTTATATATATATATATATATATATATTACAAAAAGCCACGTAATTAGGTGAGTGTAATATTTAAAGTGCTGAAATTGTTTGCCTTAAAAAATATATATTTTTTATCTATTTGGAGTGTTTTGGGGGCTAAGCACACTTTAAGGTGCAGCTATATCTGCACAATTGTATAATTTGTTTTAGATAAATAATCACTGTTTTTGCGCCAACGTCACTAAAAAAATGGTATTTATCATCAGTGTAGACTACCCTCGTCCACAGTGACTATGGAATTATTCTGCCCATTCTTCAAATCACTGTTCTAACTACAGTGCTAATCTCAGTAGCGTGCTGGACCTTCCCCAACTCCTTGTGAGAGTGGTTGTGACTCCACTGGAGGCAGCGCTTTAGCTCTTGTCTCAAGGGAGGTATACTTCTCATGATGACCCTGTATTCCACAGGCTGGCTAAAGGTGCCTCCTATTGCAGCAGGCAGCAGTCCCATCTTCTGTGCAGACCCCATAAGACCTTGGCTCGGGGGAATACCCTGATACAGTAGCTGGTGTCTTCCACCTCTTGTCATCATCCAACTTGACTCGGACACTTTGGCCCAGGTACAGGTCAAGCAATGGACAAGTAGAGTGTCTTCTCTTGCTTTAATTGGGGTGGCCCTGTAGGCTATGAGGGCTAAGTAAGGTACTGGTTGCTTTAAAATAAATTTATAAACTTGGTGGTTTGAACCGCTCTCAGCCATCACATTGGCCTGCGGTAAATGCGGACTTGAAGTTGAGTGAAGGAAATCTTACTCTCTACTGAAAGATCTGAACTCCATGGAAGCAAACTGCATCCCATTGTCACTCACCAACTCCAATGGTATACCCCATCTGGCAGACATGCTTTTAAGATGGGGGATGACAGCCATGGTGGTTGCCTCCCCTAAGGGTGCAATTTTGAGATACCTGGAGTAGTAGACTACAACAACCAGATATTTCTTTCAGTTAAGCACATACAAACCTGCAGCTATCTTCTACCAGGGGCCCGCAGGCAGCAGGGCAGATATTAGAGTCTTCTAATATCTAGTATTCTCTGTGTAGGCCGACTTCTAAGTCTGCAATTCGTATGACAATTCTGTCTCTGATCTTTTCCTCTTTGGCAGCACCAAACTGACAGAAATCAGCCAGTTCATAAAGGCTGCACACATTTGATTCCACCGATTTGCCCACCAGCCACCTTCGGCCCTGCTGTTTTTTGTGATGCCACTCAGACTCTCATCACAATGCTTAAGTGAGCAATAATATTATGTATTAGGATACTGTTTCTTCTTTTTTATATTGCCATTTGCTTTTTCACGCACATGCATGAGCACTTAGTTTGGGCCTTTATAACTCTCTTTGCTTGCCTTGTGCGTGTGTCTGTCTGTCAGTGAATGTGTGTGTCTGTCAGTGAATGTGTGTGTCTGTCAGTAAGTGTCTGTCAGTAAGTGTGTGTCAGTGAATCTGTGTGTCTGTAAGTGAATCTGTGTGTCTGTTAGTGAGGGTATCTGTGTGTCTGTCAGTGAATGCGTATGTGTGTTTATCAGTTAATGTGTGTGTTTGTCAGTGAATGTGTGTGTGTCTCTCAGTGAGTGTGTCTGTCGGAGTGTGTCAAATCAGAGCGTGTGTGTGTGTCTGTCAAGAATGTGTCAAATCAGTGAAGGTGTGTGTATGTATCAGGATTACTAATTGATCCAGCACGTAGGATTGTGTCACACTGAGGACTAATAGGTAACGTATTACCGGTCCTTAGAATGGCTGGACTTAATGCACCAAAGAATAGTCAGGATATTTGCCGAGGTCAGGGAACACAGAATGAGACACAACGATAAGGGAAAGCCAGAAGTCAGGGATACCAGAATACAGGGAAGTAAAACAAAGCCAAAGTCAAAAACAGAAATTAAACGCACAGGAACACACTCTCGGACAACCACTAGGGAAAACATGACAAGGCAATGAGTAAATTTGAGTTTGAATAAGTGCTTTACAGTTCTGATTGTCAGAAAATGACCTTTGACCCAAAACGTGCATGCACGCATCCTGTGTGACGTCACACGCATGCTGACATCGTCATTAACGTGGGCGGACGTGGGGGTATAATTTGGCGTGGATCCGCAGCGGCCTGCATCCATCAACATGTTGCAAGAGTCAGTTATACAGACGCACGGCAGTGAGGAGGAATATGTGAAAGTATGTCAGGGAGTGTATGTGTACCTATAAGTGAGTGGGCATGTCAGTGTGTGTCTCTCAGTGAAAGTGTGTGTGTTAAACAGTGTGTGTGTATCAATGACTGTGTGTCTGTCAGTGAGTGTACCAGAGAGGGTGTGTGTCTGTTAGTAAAAGTGTGTGTTGGTCTTAAACAGGAAGAGGTGCAGCCTCGATAGGAACGGTGGGGCAAATTTAGATTAGGGAGGTGCCCTAAGATTTGTCATGTCTAGGGCAGCAAAAAAAACAAAATACAGCACTGGCGAAAACCAAACACAGCATATAAGGACAAACACCTCATACCAACTGTCAACCATGGTGGTGAAGTGGTGATGATTTTATTAAGACATGGAGGCTCCTATTATGCTGCACTCTTTCTTTATTTCCCTCAGCAGCAAAGAAAAAAACGTTATAAATATAACAGTAGTAACATTAACAGTCTTAGGTGTATTCTTCCTAGTAACAGGAACAGCCAATCAGGTTCCACTTCTCCAGCATAATAGGCTCTGTCAGCCAATCCTGTTCCTCTTTCTTTGCTGCTCCCTCAGTTAAGTATATCTGATCCCTCAGGCTCCTTAACGGTGGGATTATTGTCATTATTAGCATTATCATTATTATTGTGAACTTTTATTAACTATTATTATTATTAATTACTATTCATTGTCGTTATTACTATTTGTATTATGACTGTATCGGTATTATGACTGTATATCCTTAATTCATTGATTGCTTCACTACTGTATCGCTGATTTCATCTTTTCTATATCTTCTTATGCCTTTAATTTTCCCGCGTTGCAGCCTCCCCAGAGCCTAATTTACGAGCGGGCTCAGGGTCGTCGGCTGGAGCCGCATTCGGCGCTTCGCGCCCTTTTTCCATTACTAGCGGCGTGAACGGCCGCCACTCACAGAGCTCTCACAGCTCAAATGCCGGTTCCCTGCTCGCGGCGCTGGAATGTGTACACTGTCTAGTGATTAAACATTCGCCGCGAGCACAGCTTACCGGCTAATCTACTTATTCTTTTCCTCTCGGCCGCCCGCGGCGGCCATTTTCCTGCCTTCCCGCGCTCACACACAGCTCCACCCCCAACGTCCGGACCTCGGAGTTGGGTTAAAGCTGTAGTGGCGGTCGGACGGCTCTTTGCTCCCTCCTTGCTGTTTCTGCGTTTTTTTCTGTGAATCTTTCACTATTTTGTCAAATTTACTGCTGTTTGAAAAGTTTATGTGAGTAATTAATTTTCTTTGTTCTTAAAGGTATATTGCCCCTTTTTCCTTTGGGTTAATCAACCCATTTTAGTTTAGCTCAGATATTACTATTACTCCAGTGTCATACTTAACATGCCTGGTGAGAAAGATATACCTACCCCTTCTGGGTCTCTGGTCACCAAACCAGGGAGTGTTAAAACACCCACATGGGTATCTGATATTGGAGCGGCTAACCCCGCTGATTTTGTTCCCACTGCTGATATGCAGTCTCTGATTGACGACACTATGTCTCATGTTATGACTAAGGCCCTCACATTGGCCATGGGACTGATGTCTGAATCTTTCTCGCAGACCCTTACACAGGCTCTGCTTGAGGCACAGAAATCGGCTCAGCCGACCGTTGCCCAGACCTTGCCAGAGGTAGCCCCTTCACTACCTCACACTGGCCGCAAGGCCACTGCAAAAACCAAACATTCTTCAATCTCACAGATGGACAGCTATAAACCTGTCACAGATGGCGCGCCTAATATACCACCGCGCAAAAGAGCCACTAGCCGGGCAAAATCGGCTAGGTTATGGAAACGGGCAAAAGCCCAACTAGACTCTGAGTCAGATCTCAGCGAGATTGAAGAGGAAACCTGTATGGATACAGAGGATCCATCAGACCCCGAATCCGATGATATGGTCGTAGACCATAACCCCAGAGAGCATAATACGCCTCCATCGGAATCGTTTGACATGGAGCTTAAGGCCCCAGACGATGCAAACAAATTAGTTGACCCCTATGGGGAACCTCTGTTCGACCCCGATGACTTACGTCATCCAAGATCAGCAGACTGGTCCCCTTCGGCCCATGTGGCCAAATACGTTGCATCAAGGACTCGCAAGCCTTTAAATAAGGCAACACGCAATAAGCTACGGGCAGAATGCCCACGCCCTACTGTCCCGGACGGGGCCTGCAGAACACCTGCAGTAGACCCAAAAATCGTCCAATTCCTGGGCAAGACTGGCTGGAAGCCTAATAAGGGCCTTGATTTCTCCCTGCGCAATTGCCAGGATAAATTATTGGATATATTGGGCCCAGCAACCAAAATTTTTGATATGGTCGAAAACGACCTAGACTTAGATCGTACCGCCATAAGTGGTTGGATTCAAAGAGTAATTTGCCTGATCGGCAATGCCAACTGTGCGATGGCCACAGAGCGTCACAAGGCGATCTTATTAAAGATAGAGCCAAAATTGGTAAATATGGCTATTACCGAGCCGGGCACCCTGTTCGGAGACAATTTTGTCAAGGAGCTTGGCTCCTTTGTACATACCTTTACTGCCCTAGACAAGGCGCAATCAAACATGCGCAGAGTTTTCCACCCTAAGGTTTTTGGTGGGGCCGGAAGAGCCAGGAGCCGTCTGTCCGGCCGTGTTAACAGGGGTTAATTCCGACAGAACCGAGGCTCCTACACTGGACAAACTTCCTTCACGGAGCACCGCAACACCCCGGCCTTCTTCCCACAACGTGGGCGGCCATGGGTTGCTCGTGGATCACGTGGCACCAGACCAAGCAGACGACCTTATGGTAAGTCCTCTCCTACTCCCTTCTTCCCTAGGGGCAGTGGGGGCAGACTCCGACATTTTTTCCATGTATGGTCACACATTTCATCAGATGCCTGGGTATTGAACACGGTAAGAGGGTATACCTTGGAGTTCCTGTCCCTCCCAGTACAAATCTCCCCGCCACGGGGAATGCTATTCTCCCAACAAGACACCTCCCTTGTTTCCAAGGAGGTCTTAGAATTGGCACACAAACAAGCCATCTTGGAGATCCCTATGACTACCCCAGGCTATGTGAGCAACCTATTCTTAGTTGCCAAGAAAGGCGGCGGCGTCCGCCCAGTGATAAACTTGAAACAACTCAACACTTTTATTGCCTACAACCATTTCAAAATGGAAGGCATACACTGCCTCCGAGATCTCCTCCAACCGTCAGACTGGATGGTCAAGTTAGACCTACAGGACGCCTACCTCACTATACCAATCGCACGTCAGCACCAAAACTTCCTCCAATTCATATGGCAAGGAAGAAAATGGAGATCCGCCTGTCTCCCATTCGGACTATCCTCAGCCCCATGGTGTTTCACAAAGCTCCTGAAATCCGTGGTGGCTCTACTTCGAAGTCGAGGGGTTCGTCTAATAATCTACTTAGACGACATCCTCATCATGGGTCAATCCAACCACATTATCAAGACCCATCTGACGTGGACTCAGAATCTCTTGCAGAACCTGGGCTTCCTTATCAATGGGAAAAAGTCCATCCTGACCCCTACACAACACATAGAGTTTTTGGGCCTCGTAGTGGACTCTACTCTACAGACACTACATTTGCCGACTGCAAAATTGGCCACCATAAAGAAGGAAATCAGACGCACTCTGAAGATTCTCCTGATCTCCCTAAAACAATTGGCGAGAGTGATTGGCCTCTTGGCGGCCTCCATTCAGGCCATCTTCCCGGGCCCTCTACACTATCGAGCGCTACAGCGCCTGCAAGCCTCTCATCTGAGAGACGGGTCCTCATACACGGACATGATCTCTCTGGACACAGAGGCAAAAACAGAACTCAGATGGTGGCTCTCCCATATGGAAGCATGGAATGGCCGGGCCCTTTTCGGCACCACACCAGACATAGTAATAGAATCCGATGCGAGCTTGCACGGTTGGGGTGCACGCTGTGGCAATATCTCTACAGGTGGCAGATGGTCCGAAGTGGAATCTACGCTTCACATCAATTGCCTAGAACTCCTAGCCGGTTCTTTTGCAATCCGCAGTTTCTCAACGACTCAAGCCCGGTGTGCCATCCTCCTGAAAATAACATATCAGCAGTCCGTTATATAAATCACTTGGGCGGGACGAAATCCAAGGTCCTGGCGAATCTGGCACGAGATTTTTGGCAGTTCTGCCTGGCACAGGGCATCTCGGTCACAGCGGAGTACATCCCGGGCCTCTGCAATACAACGGCGGATTGGTACTCAAGGCACCTCAGGGATTCCAGCGACTGGCACTTGGATCCCAGGGTCTTTCAAGACATCCAATCCCTATGGGGCCCTCTGGACAAGGACTGGTTCGCCTCCCGTTTGAACAAACAACTCCCCAGATTTTTCAGTTGGAAACCAGACCCAGAAGCACTGGCAACAGATGCTTTTACCCAAGACTGGTCCTACACAAGGAACTACGCGTTTCCTCCTTTTGCGTTGATTCCCCGATGCCTAATACATCTACGGCAACAGATGGGAACGACAGTGCTCGTGGCACCATTATGGCCGTCTCAACCATGGTTTCCTTCTCTGTTGGAAATGGCGGTGGACATACCCCGCACCCTCCCACACTTCGACTATCTTCTCCAAGACCCGGACGGGTCTCCTCACCCCCTGATTCAACAGGAATTACTACATCTCACGGCATGGCTGGTTTCCGGGAACCCTACTCAATCGAAGGGGTTTCGGAATCAACTCTCCAACTTCTCGAGAGCTCATGGGCACCCGGCACGAGACAAGCTTATAAATCTGCTTGGAGCAAATGGCACGATTGGAGCATGGAACGGAACTTGGATCCCATATCGGCTCCACTGAATTCGATCCTGCAGTTCCTAACTTCATTATTTGAAAACGGCAAAGCATACCGTACGGTGAACCTCTACAGATCGGCCATTTCGGCCGCACACCAAGGCATCAATGGCGCACCGATAGGACGCCATCCACTGGTATGCCGTCTTATACGCGGCATCAGATTCGCACGACCCCCGCTACCACGCTATTCAGTGCTATGGGACGTCTCCATTATCCTCCTTTTCCTCGAATCTTGGCCGGATAATACATCACTATCGTTGAAACAACTGTCGGCAAAACTGGTCATGCTCCTATGCCTCATATCCTGCAAAAGGGTCTCAGACGTTAGAGCGTTAGACATCACCGCACGGTCCTACACGCCAGAAGGGGTCACTTTCGATATATCACGGAGAACAAAAAGCTCAACAAAGAGAGTGACATACCCAGCCTTTCCTGACAAGCCTCTCTTATGCCCGGTTAAATGCCTACAACTCTACGAAATGCGCACCATGACGTTGTGGGACCCAAATAAACATGAACTCTTCATCTCTTTCCAAAGACCACACCTACCGGTGTCTACCACAACCCTGGCCCGCTGGGTCAAATGGATCATGACTACGGCAGGAATTGACACCTCCATATTTTCTCCTCACTCCATACGAGGAGCAATGGCTTCCAAGGCCTCTTCCATGGGTTGTCGCCTGGAAGACATTTTGAAAGCGGCCGACTGGTCCTCAGAAACTACCTTCCGTGATTTCTACTTCAAACCAATACAACACTTCGCAGGAACGGTAGTTTCTCAGCTTTAAACCAGCATAATAGGAGCCTCCGTGTCTTAATAAAATTCAAGGATTTTACTATTACCATGACGTAAAGTCATGATTTTATTAATGACACGGAGGCGAGTATTATCCCTCCCTCCCACCCGGCGACGGTGGAAAGGTAGACGGGAGTTGGGTAAGTTGACCTACGGTAAGTCATTTTAACAGACTATTACATTACTGTTATACTTGCAACCATGTGAGTCTTCACTATGATAGTCTTTTGTCTATACGTTCACCAGTATGTACAGATTAAATAATATCCCCTTGGACAAACATTGACCAAACACTAGCTCAAATACCTATGATTATGCGTACACCCAGTTTGATGCTAAGGTATTACCATATTTCTCCTCTTTTACAGCCTAATCTACCCTACATCGAAAGGGAAAACGCCTTCCTGTACAGTTTCATGTTCGGTTGGACACTTTACTACTTCGGGACTGCAAATAAAGAGGAACAGGATTGGCTGGCAGAGCCTATTATGCTGGAGAAGTGGAACCTGATTGGCTGTTCCTGATTGGCTGTTCCTGTTACTAGGAAGAATACACCTAAGACTGTTAATGTTACTACTGTTATATTGATAAAGTTTTTTTCTTTGCTGCTGAGGGAAATAAAGAAAGAGTGCAGCATAATACTCGCCTCCGTGTCATTAATAAAATCATGACTTTACGTCATGGTAATAGTAAAATCCTTGAATTTGGGCTTGTTTTGCAGCCACAGGACCTAGGACCTTGCTGTCAAAACTCACATCTGTTCCCTCACTTCTCTGACAGCACCTCTGAGTCACAGCTGCACGAAAGTGCCCATGTGCGAATGAAAGGCAAAAATAGATGCTTGGGAGACATGCACAATCATTCCATGCTGCCCTGTGGGTGTGGCTGGAACTATTTAGGGATCTGTTTACTCCCATGGAAACCCTGTTGACTGACAGGCCCATGCACCAGTAGGGTGTTATGGAGGCATGTTAGAATAGCTGTGCCTTACATTTTTCACTAGGCATGTGCATGGGGAAAAATTTTGGTTCAGTTCGGCATTCCGAAATTCGGGACTTCTGTAATTCAGGACTTCGGCACTTCGGTTCGGCACTTTGGCACTTCGGAACTTCGACACTTCGGAACGTCGTAATTTCGGAACTTCTGCATTTTTGAATTTTGGGAATTCGGCACTTTGGGACTTCTATTGCAGCCGCTTAGTAGATAACTCCCTAATTCCCACGGTATTAGGGAGTTATCTACCAAAAGGCTGAAAGACCTAAATTGGTGTTTCAGCCAAATTTACTAATACTAAGTATAAATTAAAATATAAAAACTAGCTATACCGCGAGTAGGGGCATGTTTACTCACTGTTAAAAAGGACCTATTGTCCTCCCCCTCGGCCCCCACCCCTGAGCGGTGGGTGGGGTCCCTAAATAATAATAAGGGGGGGGACCTAATGTACATTCCAGCTCCCAGGTGGTCAAGTCATTATTTGTTTGTTTGTTTGGTAGATTGAATCTACTGACCGCCGGGCAAAAAGGCACGAACAAGCCTTTTCTGCAGGGGAAAAGAAGGCTTTTTAACATGGGGCCATAGTCCAGAGGCAACAGGCGGGCAACCAGGCTTCTCCAATGCAATGTGGCGAGATTGGTCTCATCACAACTAATAAGGGGGGGACCTAATGTCCTCCCCCCTGGCCCCCACCCCTGAGCGGGGGTGGGGGCCAGGGGGGAGGATATTAGTATTTAGGGCCCCCACCCATCGCTCAGGGGTGGGGGTCAGGGGTAGGACATTAGGTCCCCCCCTATTCTAATTTAGGGCCCCCACCCACCGTTCAGGGGTGGGGGCCAGGGGGGAGGACATTAGGTCCCCCCTATTCTAATTTAGGGCCCCCACCCACCGCTCAGGGGTGGGTGCCAGGGGGGAGGACATTAGGTCCCCTCCCCTTATTAGTATTTAGGGCCCCCAACCGCCGCTCAGGGGTGGGGGGCCAGGGGGAGGACATTAGGTCCCCCCCCTATTCAAATTTAGGGCCCCCACATGCCGCTCAGGGGTGGGGGCCAGGGGGGAGGACATTAGGTACCCCCCTTATTCTAATTTAGGGCCCCCACCCGCTGCTCAGGGGTGGGGGCCGGGGGGAGGACAATAGGTCCCCCCCTTATTTTACTGTAGGGCCCCCACCCACCATTAGGAGGGGCTGGGGGGCCAAGGGGGGGCAATAGGTCCCCCCTTCAGGTTAGAAGCCCCCACTCGTGCGGCATGGGTGGGGGCTCAGGAGGGGGGGACGTTTTTTGTTTTGTTTTTTAAAGTGAGCAGCCACAGGCTGCTCACTGTTTACTAAACATGCCCCTACTCGCGGTATAGCGAGTAGGGGCAAAATTTACTAATGCAAAGTAATTAGTACTAAGTTTAGTAAATTTGGCTGAAAGACCAATTTAGGTCTTTCAGCCTTTTAGTAGATAACTCCCTAATTCCCACAGTATCAGGGAGCTATCTACTTATTCAATCCTGTCATTACATTGACTGGCTAAGTAACTTACATTTTATATGAATGTATGTTACTTGATTGTTGTAAGTGTTGCAAATGCTTACAGCTGAATCCTGGCTATGTTTGTATACTTTTTATTTAAAATTGTATACAGTGTAGCATTCTTCATTCTTCCACTGGGTAAGTATATTAGTTCTTAGGCAATACTTTGCTTCGACACTTCGGCAACTTCGGAACTTTGGCACTTCAGCACTTCGGCACTTCGGCACTTCGACACTTCGGCAATTCGGTAATTTCGGGTCTTCGACAATTCGGCAATTTATCTATTCGGACATTCGGAAGTAGCCGAATGTCCGAATTGCCCAAAATTCTTCCGAATTCACATTCGGACCGAAACGAATTGCACATGTCTATTTTTCACCCTATTTAAACTCTGAACAGCTGATCCTTCATTGCTCAGTTGTTCTGTGCCACTACGCTGTAAGTTACCTGTGATAAAGCTGATTTCCTGGATTTATCTGACCTCTGGCCTGCCCTTCCGTTTCTGATACTTGCTGCCTGGATTTTTGACTATTGGACTGCCTTACCTTGCCTTTCCCTTGGCGGATTTGTTTGTCCTGAATTAATTTATTTATTATTTTGCTCACTTTCAAGTGCTGCATTTAGGGTTTCATACACCTATCATGACACATGCTGTCATTGAGTCGACCATGAACTAGTCCTCTGTATATTAAAGTATACTAAAGTCAAATATATATTTCACACATTTTACTACCTTTTCCAATTTGGGCTCTGTGTTATTGTCTATCACTCTTCATGCTACAGATTACATGCTCTTTTTCATGGTACAATATTTATTTTATTGTAAAGTACAAGAAAGTCTGTTGGCTGCCAGATTTCTCAAAATATCTGAGATGTCACACTGGAAAACAAGACGTCACAAGCTTTAACCAATTTTGCCTGGGGACCTTTTACATACAAAGAAATACTTCTTGAAACCATTAGAGAACAGTAAGTGCATTGATTGCAAAAGTATATCAATGATTTATCTGCATGGGTTAGAAGAGAAGTTCATAATAAAGGTCGTCTAATTTCTACTTGTGAAACCCTCTGGGAAGAATAAAAATAGAAGTCTGTTTGCATCAAACATACTTTTAGGTTACTACCTCAAATATGCACAGACATACCATTAGCTTGTAAAAGAACACTCACACTCAAGAAAACAACATCTTCATCTTTATAAAGTTGTTGTTACCCTACTTCAGGGCTATCCAACCTGCGGCCCCCAGATGTTGCTGAACTACAACTCCCATGATTCCCTGGCTATCTTTTTAATTGAAAGTATCATGGGAGTTGTAGTTCAGCAACTTCTGGGGGGCCGCAGGTTGGACAGCCCTGCCCTACTTGCTTCCCTAATGCCAGTATCCTCAATATATATATATATATATATATATATATATATATATAAAACCATCATATACTGTAACTAAACCCCCACATAATTTTTGCATAGGTGAGGTGCTTTTAAATAAAACTATTACATTCTGTAAAACTTCAAATTGCTGTTTAGTGAATAAGCGAGTGTGCTGGATCTTGTATGATATAGATATATATATATATATATATATTACACAATGTTTGGAGTATTAAATTGCATGCATTTATACAACTAGTTTGGGGTATGATTGGTGAAAGTAACTAAGTGGGTGGTTGGATAATAAATGGGACAGAGCTGGGATATGGTGGGTATGTGTGTTGGGGCTGTTTGTGGTGTTGTGTGTTTGTGGAAATGCTGCTAGTGGAATTGCATCTCTGAGGGTGGCTGCTTGTTGTGTTGCATTTGGGGCTGTAGTAGAGAAAATGGGGCTGTAGAGGGAGGATAGTGGCTATATTGGAGGGAAAGGGGCTGTAGTGGAGGGATAGGGCCTATAGCCACGGAGTTGAGGTTGTAGTGGGATGTTAGGCACTATTGTAAGGTGGATGGTGGGTACAGGGGGTGACAGGGGCTGTAGTGGTGATATAGGGGTTACAGTGGGGATACAGGGGTTTATATGTAAAGGCGTCACAGTGGGGTTACAGTGGTGCTGTAGTAAGGGTAAAGATTCTGTAGTAGGAGGATATGGATTGTACAATGGATAGTGAGTATAGACATGTGACAGGGGATATATAAAAGTTAATTCCCCCTTCCCTGATGCTTACCTTGGGCCAGGGAGGGGGGAATTATGATCCCTAGTTAGAGATGCAGCATGTTTGCACCACCTGTGGGTGCAGAAAGCCCCTTCTGGCTGGCACCTAGAAATGTGTCAGAGCGTTGATGCTCCCTCCCTGTATTCGAGCACCAGCTCTGAATTGGCTTGCTATGGAAATCTCCCCTATCAGCCTCAGCCACACAGCAGAAGAATGGACTGGATCTTTGAACTCTCCACCGGCCATGCCTCCCCTCTCCCGCCTACAGCCCAGAGCCAATGATTTCAGTGACCTTGTGGCAATCCGGCCCTGGTGGCAGGTGTGCTAGGGCACCTTCTTACGTTCAGTGGTAAACCATTTTTGAACAGTTTAAAGTGGCACTGTCCACCCCTTCTGCAAAATGGGTTTTTCATAAGGAAAAAATCTTTATGAAATGCACATATGGTCTGTGTTTTCAGTCAAGAAATGTACTGAGACAAAGTAGGGACCACTTTGACTCAGTATTTTTTCTACACCTGACACTTCTACAGACTGGGCAGAGTTACTGCCGTCTACAAGTGTCATTCCCCCAGCTGTCACCAGCAGCTGCAGGGAATTGCTCTGTCTATGGAGGATCCTGCGGGACCTTCCATACACTTCAATTCTGTACTCTAGCATATGCGTGAGCTACAGCAATGACGTCTGCAGCACCAGAAGAGGGCCAGCTGGAAGAAGATGGTGGCACCCACTCACCTTGACCAGCCCCCCTGGATCCCCAACAACGAAGTTACCATTAAGGGTCTTGGCAAATTATGCAAAGTTGCCAGGTGATGAGAGTGCCACTTTAACCTTGGCACCATGGAGCCCACCTGCTTACTCTTTACTGCAGCCTCCATACATTCCAGGAAAGTTTGCTTTGGCAGCCAATGATAGTCAAAAGGATCAGCTGATGCTCTCAGCCTATAAATTGCTGCTTATTAAGACTAATACAAAAAACAAAAACAATTGGAGAGTGCTAAAAGAGATGATAATGAGAGGCAGGCGGAAAACAACCTATAATTTAGGAGTCCCTCAATCAATCTCAATAGAACAGAAATAGCAAAGGAAGTTGAGCCCAAGGCAATAAATAATATGTATCCTGAAAACAGATAAAGAGAAACAGTTCCTAATAGTTGACTTAAAGTCCCAATTTGAGTCTAGATGTACTTTTTTTTCAGGGGGGAAGCCTCAGAGTCTAATAGTGCAGGCTAATGAAAGGTGCAATATTCTTTCCAATTATATTGATCCTCAAAATGCAATGGAGAATATTGTCCCATAATACAAAAAGAAACACAAACCTATAGTATAGTATCAAGTACTAAGTGTGGCTATAAAAAAAGAAAAGTGGCAACTTACATAGAAGAACCTTATTGGAAGCTCACAGTTAAAACTTTGAGCAGTGAATCTATCAATTTTTACCAATGGTAGTAAATGCAATAAAAAAAGAGGAAAACCATATAGTGCTCACTGTAACATATCAATATAGGGCAGCCTAGATGAAGACAGATGGCCACTCACACTATATGGACAAAAGTATTGGGACACATACAGGGCCACCATCAGAAATTTTGGGGCCCTCGTAAGCTCAGGTTCTGGGCCCCCAGGGGCTTGCCTCCAAGCCATCCCACAGGGACCTCCTCCAAATCCTGCCCACAGCAATACACACACAGACACAAACATACGCACTGATACAAAAGGACACAGATATAGACACACAAAGATACACACATACTGACACACACACATACATACTAACAGACACACATACTGAAACAGACATACACACATATAGGCATACATACTGATACACATATACTGAGACATACACACATATACAGACACACAGACATACATAGTGACACACAGACCCATACTAACATACATACATAGAGACACACACACATAAGGACATACAGGCACACACACACACACACACACACATACATACTGTGATGTATGGGCGGTTGGGCTGTGTATGAGTGTGTGAGTGTATGAGTGTATGTATTGTGATGTATGGGCATTGGACAGTTGGGCTGTTGTTGGCTGTGAATGATGCACTTCCTTTCTTTTGGTTCTTTACTTCCTGTTCCTGTTGGCAGTTGGTGGAATGTTCGAGGGATTTGAAATGGCGGCTGCAGAAACCCTGTGTAACAAGGCTGCAATATGAAGATCCTGTTATATATGTATTAATAAAGTGAGTACTTCGTTATACAGGAATTATTGGCTGATTTGTACAAAACATCACACATACATACTGACATACAAACAGACACTGAGATACACACACATACAGACACATACATACTGGCATGCATACATACATACAGACAGACAGACTGACTGACATACATTCGTACATATTGACATAAATTCATATAGCCATACAGACATACATACATGCAGACATACATACATATAGACATACATACTGACAGACAGACATACATGCATAGTGACATACATACACACAGACATACATACTGACAGACCTACAGACATACTGACATACATACATACCTACATACATACAGACAGAGATACATACAGACAGACATACAGACATACTGACATACAGACATACAGACATACAGACATACATACATAGATACCGACAGACATACAGACATACTGACATACTGACATACAGACATACATACATACATACTGACAGACATACAGACATACTGACATACTGACATATAGACATACATACATACATACTGACAGACATACTGACATGCTGACATACATACTGATATAAATACAGACATACATACACATGCTGACATGCTGACATACATACATACATGCAGACATACATACATACTGACAGACATACAGACATACATACTGACAGACATACATCTATTTTTTTTAGCCACCCTCCTGTTTCTTACCTTTTCCTTGCAGGAGGGTGGCTGGGGCTCATGGGAGTTGGAGTGAGCTGGGAGGAAATGACCGTCCGTCACTTCCTCCCAGCAGAACTTGCTGCGCGGCTGCAATTTTTTTAAAGGAGCCTGGTCGCGCTATTACACAGCCACAGCGCTGACCGGTCCCCTGAAGATATAGGGCCCATCGGGTGGCCCTAAGTGCATGGGCCAGCTGATGGGCCCTATCAACGTGTGGGCCCTGGTGCAGCTGCACCGGCGGCAGTTCCGCTGCTACACGTGGGGCCGTCATGGCTGTCACCCCATGATGGCGGCCCTGGACACATAAACCTTACACTTTTTTGACATCATATTCTAAATACATAAAAATTAATATGTAGTTGGTCCCTTCTTTGCAGCTATAACAGCTTCCACTCTTCTAGGAAGGCTTTCCACAAGATTTTGGAGTGTTTCTTTTGGAAGTTTTGTATGTAACGGAATGCTCCTTTACCTTGCTACTTGAAGAGGACTTCAGGTCAGCCTCCTTACCACCGACTATGAGCCCTGGCTTGGCAATGGGTTCTATTTTGGGAGGCAGGTACTCGGGGGTCATTCTGACTGCTTTTCCCCCGTAGTTTGGGTTTGCAAGATTGGAATTCTCTTTTAAAAGGGGATTTTTCAGGCTTGTGGTGACTCTCCATTGCCCTCTGTTGGTGAAACTGGAAAGTACATTGATTTGTATAATTACAATATGCAAATTAGGAAAGTGCAGAAACTGACCAATTGCATCTATACAGGGCCGGTGCTAGGATTTTTGACTACACAGGCGAAGATGCATTTTGACGCCCCCCTCCCCCGCACCCAAAAAAATCCAATGCATTTTCACCTCTGTGTCTCGTAGCCCCCCTTTTGAATTTTACCCCCATTAGTGTTGCATATCCACTCTCTTACCCCTCTGGTCCCTTTGTGCCTGCACCCCCCTTTAGTGTGTCTCATACAACCCATCTTATGTATTTCTTCCCCGTCAGCCCCTTTCTTCCCCCCCAGTCCTTTTCTATCTCTCTTTTTCTCCCATATAGACATAGACATCGATACAGGCAAAATACATACATGCACAAATACACAAACATACAGACACATAGCCATACAAGCACACAGACATAATTATTCAGGCACACAGTCACAAAGATATACAGACACACAGTCATAAAAGGCACACCATCAAACAAACACAGTCATACAATTTACACATACAGGTACATTGTCGTACAAACACAAACATACATTCATACAGACACAGGCCCACACAAAAATACAGACACAGACAAAGAAACAGAGATTGGCATACAGAGACATACATACACAGTGATACAGAGACATACATACGCAGACAGTCATAAAGAGACATACAGACAAGGCATACAGAGACATACATACACAGACAAACAAAGAACCCTGCACACTGATACCGTGTAAATGCTCCGGCCATCCACAGTGATAGATGCTCCGTGTCAGGCAGTCATCGCTGGATCCACCGGTAAAGTCTTCAAAAGGAATAAACGCAGGCAATACTCCAATAGTAAGGATGGTATATTTATTGATAGGTGAACCACCCCATAGAAAGTGTGACGTTTCAGCTCAGCAGAGCCTTAATCATGCAATAATGCTCTGCTGAGCCAAAACGTTGCACTTTCTTTGGGGTGGTTCACCTATCATAAAATATACCATTATTACTATTATAGTGTTGCCTGCGTTTATTCCTTTTGAATACATACACAGATCGTCATACAGAGACATACAGACTGTATGACGGTCTGTGTATGTACACAGGATGGCTAAAAGATAGATCCCCATCTGTCGTGCAACTTCAACAATGCTTGGAAAGCTGGGGCTCTACCGATTCCCCATGCTTGCAGGATTGTATTTAGCACGTTGCAGTATTTGTGTGTTTGACTGTAAGCATGTGTTTGTATAGAGTATGTTTGTGTGAATGTAGGGGTGAGTTTGTATGTAGTGTTTGCGTTTGAATGCAAGCATGCATTTACGTGTAGTGTTGGGTTTTTTAATGCAGGTGTTTGTTTATATATAATTTTGGTGTCTGATACAGACGTGTGTTTGTATGTAGTGTTGACATTTGAATGCAGGGGTGTGTTTGTATGTAGTGTTGAAGTTTGCATGCAGGTGGTTATTTGTGTGTAGTGTTGGTGTTTGAATGTTGAGATGTATGCACATATACACATACACTGCCACACACGCACACACACTGATACACATACACGAAGATACACACACTGACACATATGCAGATACACAAACTGATACACATTCAGATAGACAGACACACATATACAGATACACACAAACACTGACAGACATACAGACACACTGACAGACATACACACACGGACACTGACAGACATACACACACAAACACACTGACAGACAGAAACACACACAGACACACTGACAGACAGATATATACACACACAGACACACTGACAGACAGAAACACACACAGACACACTGACAGACATACAGGCACACTGACAGACATACACACACACACACACACAAAGACACGCTAACAGACAGACATACACAGACACACTGACAGACATATAGATACACACACACACACAGACAGACATACACACACGGACACTGACAGACAGACAGATATATACACACACAGACACACTGACAGACAGAAACACACACAGACACACTGACAGACATACAGGCACACTGACAGACATACACACACACACACACACACACACACACACAAAGACACACTAACAGACATATATATACACACACAGACACACTGACAGACAGAAACACACACACACACACTAACAGACATACATACACACACACACACATGCTGATCAAAAAATACACTGTTCTAGCCAAAGACAGGAGGGTGGCTTACCTGGAGACTGCTGGCTCAGGTAGTTGGGAGTTGGAGCTAGTCCTGCCCAGCCCCCCTCCTATCTGCAGTCTTCTTTGGAGGAAGTCCTCCCATGCTCACATGAAGGTGGCCAGCGGTAGCACCGCCCCTGCTGGGCGCGCTGTGTGCTACAGAGGGAGCAGGGATATGACGTGTTCATATCCCCGCCCCCTCCACACAGTCCGCGGCAGGAAGGAAAACTGGTCTGTGGGGATGCTGCTGCCGCTCAGCCACGCTACAAGAAGTGACCGGCAGGAGAGGGGAGCTGTGCGCTTCCCTCCTGCCGGTCACCCCGACATTTGCGCCCCCCGGGCCGGTGCGCCCTAAGGCGGCCGCCTGTGCCGCCTTATGGACGCGCCGGCCCTGCATCTATACATCTGTGTACTGCTATCGTTTTGGAAAGTTGTGATTGTATTATATATTTGATGCAGTATTATGATGTTGGTTTTTCAAGTTATGTATGTTTGTTTATATTTATATGTTTTTTTGGGAACTGTGTGTCCTGGTTTGTTATCAGGGATCCCAATAACAGAAGTTTTTTGACCTAGTTGGCTGCTGAGTCCCGGGACAAGTAAAAAAGAGTTAAGCCTGAGAGCCACAGGTGCTTTTGTGAAGGCAGTAGCTGGTCACGGTGCAGACAGAAGTGTGGATACCTGCCTAGGAAATGAGCTGGAGAGGCAAAGGCAGAGAGGAGAGCTGCAGCCTGGTCCAGGGTGTAAAAAAGTCTCAGTGACCGAAGTCAAGCTTCAGCAACTAGGGGTGAAGCATTCAGGGTCCCTAAAATCAGCTAGGAAGGGGACCTGGTAGGAATACTGAAACTCTGTCTCAATTACTATTCATTTAGTAGGGCATTTGTGAGTTCAGGCATTGATGTTGGTCGAGAAGGCCTGGCTCGCAATCTAGGTTTCAGTTTATCCCAAAGGTGTTCGATGGGGTTTACATCATGGTTCTGTGCAGGCCAGTCAAGTTCTTTCACACAAGACTCATCCAACCATGTCTTTATGGATCTAGCTTTGTGTACTGGGGCACAGTCATGCTGGAATAGAAAAAGGTCTTCCCCAAACTTTTCTTACAAAGTTGGAAGCATAGTGTGACGGAACCATCCGTCTGTCTGGTACTTTCGTGGATTCGACTATTTTAGGCCATCCGTCTAAAGGACTGATTTGTGATGTTATAAAGCATGTTTTACCGTTCCAGCCTGTTTTCCAGCCGTTCACCTCATTTCGCACGAACTCCATGTCTAACATATGGGTGGCCGCCATTTTGGGACTTTTGCACGTGTTCGCGGCCATCTTGCGTGCGAACAGCGGTGTTTGCCTGTGAACGCGTGGAACTAAAAACGGATACCCAAACAGGCGAACACCGCTGAGACCTCCATACACCCAGAAGTTCGTGTTGGAACTACCGAACGACGAGCCATTCGGTAGTTACTTGTAATCAGCTATGGGGAATCCAGCGAACTCGGAGATAGTTGTGGATGATGAGGATTTCGTATGATTTTAACCGGCGAACGGAGACCGACTGCAGGGCCAAAACTTGTGGAACTCTTTTCGGCTAGAAGATCCGTGCAGTCGGTCAAAACTTCAATCGTCCATAACTCCCGAACCCCTTAACCGAATGGGCTGAGATTTGGACAGAGTGTTCCCCTAACCAAGACCTTTCAAGCGGTGCTGGACTCAAAGGTGTACCCCCTGGTTTTGGGGTACATCCATAACTGGGGTAAATTATTGTACAGTATAATTGTGTTATGTGATTATCTGAGGGGAGGAGAGGTGGGGGTGTTACCCTGTGTATAATTGGTTATTTTCATCCTCCCCCTGGGAGTGCCCTGTGTGTGCCTTTTCCTAATAAAAAGCAGGCTGGATGTTCCAGTCCTCAGATCTTGTTTTGACCCTCAACACGGAGCTTCAGTCTCGTTATTGGGGGGATTCTTATTTACGCTCAAGGACTATTATTGGGAACTTATGCCGTTTGGTGGATATCGTTACTCTAGAGATTACTACTTCCCCTGGTTATGGTTCGTGGATTATACAGTATACGAACAAGGACTTGATACGGTGAGAGGGGAAGGTAGACTAAACGTTGACTTACTTATTAAGACAAAAAGGTGTCTTAACAATTGGTGGCAGCGGTGGGATGAATCCCACAACACAGAAGGAAAGAAATGCAGTATGAACAGTTAAGACGTGCTACTCTTAAGGACATAATAGAACGCCGAGGTCGATCAGCAAGCAATTTAAAGAAACGAGAAATTATTGCTTTGCTAAGGGAAATGGATGCAACACAGGGAATGGAGAACGCTAATGTGCCCAGCAGTTTGGATTTAACACCCGAGGAAATACAATTTAACCGGGCAGTGCAAATAAGGCTGGCACACTTTGGCCCCAACCCCTCAGCAGACATTGTGGAACGTGTGCAAGCCGCAGTAGCAGCACACCAAGCGCTCCAAGGAAGAGGAGCTGCAGCAGCAGAGGTACCCAATAACGATTCCGGAAGGAAAAAGGTACCATTTGCTGCATTCAAAAATTTTATTGAAAATGAAGGAGAGATCGATGGGTTCCTGGCCGATTTTGAGAGGCAGTGTGCCCTCCATCAGGTACCCACAGACCAATGGGTCACCATCCTCTCTGGGAAATTATCCGGCCGGGCTAGTGACGCATTTCGGGCCATCCCAGAGGAGGAGATCACCAGCTACCGGGCAGTGAAGGATGCGCTCCTAGCCAGGTATGCGGTGACCCCAGAAGTTTACAGACGGCGCTGCAGGGAAACCAACAAGCAAAGTGGCGATTCTTATGTGGAATGGGCCTGCAGAGTTCACCGTACTGCAGCCCACTGGATGGCAGGATGCCAAGCAGTATCGGGCGAAGAGGTACTGCAGGTATTCTTACTGGAACACTGTTTCGAGAAATTGCCTACCGGGGTCCGGGAGTGGGTCAGAGATAGAAAACCCTCTACCCTACCCGAGGCGGCCCGGTTGGCAGACGAATATACTGATGCTCGCAAACTGGACAGTACCGTTGTTAAAGTTCCGACCAGAGTGGAATACCGACCAGCAGCCCCTCCGATTCCAACAACCTACCAACCCCCAGTGCATCGCAGCCCAGTGGTACCACCGTCCAATAATTATGTGCAGCCATCCAAATTTAATGCCAGGGATTATTCCCAACCCATCCGGTGCTTTCTGTGCAAACAGTTGGGACACAAGCGCCCGGAGTGTCCACTGAACCAAGCTAACCAAGCTCAGTCCTGGAGGAGATCAGCCAACCCGAATCAGCGACCACCACAGCCTGCTGCTCACTGTGTAGAGCAGGAGGAATTCTGGGGTATCTTGCACGAAGCCGACCCGGTGCAAGCCGCCCATCAGGACAATCGCCAGCAACACCGGCAGACTGTGAAACTAAATGGCCGAGTGGTAAATGGACTTAGAGACACAGGAGCCACCATGACACTGCTCCAAAAGAACTTGGTCTCAGAACACCAGCACACCGGAGACACAGTGGCCGTGAGGGTAGCAGGGGGAGCCGTATTCCGGTTACCTGTTGCCCGTGTTCACCTGGACTGGGGAGTGGGCGCTAGACACGTGGATGTTGGGGTTATGAAAGACTTGCCCGCTGATGTGCTTCTTGGGAATGATTTGGCCCCTTTGGTTTCGGCCTATGCTCCAATGGGCCCCTTGGACGTTAACCCAGTGACTACTCGCTCTCAGACCCGTGCCTCTGGAACCAGCCCACCTGCCGAGGAGGCCCAGGTAAGACCCTTTTCCCCGACTGACACCTTAGCTCAGACCCCCTTACGTTGGGATTCCCCAGAGGAGTTTGGGAGGGAAACCCGGGCAGATCCTACCTTACAAAAGTACAGGGACAGAGCAGATGCTGGAGAGGAAGGGATAGACGGGGAGCGGTATAAGTGGGTGGGGGACAGGCTATACAGAATCCCGAAACCTTCCCAGAAGAAGATAGCCCCTCCGCAGAACCACCAGCTGGTGGTGCCCGCGAAATACCGGCAGGAGCTTCTGCGGATAGGGCACGATGTCCCTTTAGCAGGACATCTAGGGTCTCGTCGCACAGCCTATAGGATCTCCCAGAATTTCTTTTGGCCCAACTTCAACCAGGCTGTACGGATATATTGCAGTACTTGTGACACATGTCAACGGGTAGGAAAACGGGGGGACCACCCTAAGGCTAAACTATCAGCGATGCCTATTATAGGGGAGCCCTTTTCCCGCATAGCTGTTGACATTGTGGGTCCACTAGCCAGGGCTAGTCCATCAGGCAAGAAGTATATTCTTACTGTAGTGGACTATGCCACTCGCTATCCAGAGGCAGTAGTGCTGTCTAACATAGAGGCAGAGACGATTGCTGATGCCCTGGTTAGGATTTTTACCCGGGTTGGGTTCCCTAAAGAGATCCTCTCCGACCAGGGAACCCAATTTACTGCAGTGCTCACCCAGCAGCTGTGGAAAGTATGTGGCATTAAACCCTTGCTTAGCTCGCCTTACCATCCACAGACTAACGGTCTCTGCGAGCGTTTTAACGGTACCCTCAAACAGATGCTGAGGACCTTTACGGACACTTGCAGGGACTGGGAGAGATTCTTGCCGCACCTTCTGTTTTCATACCGGGAGGTGCCCCAGGAATCTACTGGGTTCTCCCCTTTTGAGTTACTGTATGGGAGACGGGTCCGCGGACCCCTAGATCTCATCCGGGGACACTGGGAAGGGGAGACTGAGCAAGAAGGGACCCCCATAGTACCATATGTTCTGGAACTTCGGGACCGCATGGAGAAACTGTCCCTGATGGTAAGGGAGAATCTCCGGGCGGCCCAGGGGAAACAGAAGAGATGGTACGATCAGGGTGCCCGACAGCGAGCCTTCCAGGTGGGGCAAAAAGTATTAGTGCTCAAACCTGTGAAGGCCAACAAGATGCAAGCCTCTTGGCAAGGCCCGTACAGGATAGTGGCGCAGATCTGCGATACTACCTATTTGATAGCCAGCTGTTCAGACGAAAGGGTCCAGAGATCCTTTCATGTGAACATGCTGAAAGAGTATCAAGAACGACCTGAGAACATTGCAGCTGTATGTGCCCCAGCTACAGATGACCCTGAGAATTTGCCTCTCCCTGATCTATTAGAAAGGGACCCCCAGACTGACCTCACCTCCCTCGTACAGTTAGGAGACAGGTTAAACCCCACAGAAAGGATCCAAGCGAAACAGTTGTTATGGGAGAAGCAAGCAACTTTCTCCCAGGAGCCAGGTTACACCCACCTCGCTATACACAAGGTAGAGACCCCCGGACAGACCCCCTTACGACAGCCGCCCTACCGTATCCCTGAAGCAGTCCGAGATGGAATGCGGAAGGAGATACAGGAGATGACCCAGCTTGGGGTCATCGAACCCTCTGACAGCCCTTGGGCTTCGCCTGTAGTCCTAGTACCTAAGAAAGATGGGACCACCCGGTTCTGTGTGGACTACAGGCGACTCAACGAGCGGACTACCACTGACGCCTACCCAATGCCCCGGGTAGACGAATTATTGGATCGTATTGCCAGGGGACGTTATCTGACCACCATAGACCTATGTAAGGGCTACTGGCAGATTCCCCTGGCCGAGGATGCTATCCCCAAGTCGGCCTTCGTCACCCCATTTGGCCTGTACCAATTTAGGGTCATGCCTTTTGGGATGAAGAATGCCCCGGCTACTTTCCAACGGATGGTGGATAGACTCCTGGATGGCTTCCAAGAATTTGCCTGTGCATACTTGGACGACATAGCGATCTATAGTGGGTCCTGGGAGGAACACCTGGTACACATAGGGGTAGTGCTGGATAAGATCCGGGCCGCTGGCCTGACATTGAAGCCAGAAAAGTGCCATGTAGGTATGGCAGAGGTACAGTACCTGGGTCACCGAGTGGGATGTGGGAACCAGAGACCAGAGCCCGCCAAAGTAGAAGCGGTGGCTAACTGGCCCACGCCCACTACTAAGACCCAGGTATTGGCCTTCTTAGGGACAGCAGGGTACTACCGACGTTTCGTTCCTGACTACAGCTCTATTGCTAAGCCCCTGACAGATCTGACGAAAAATAATTTGCCTAAGCAGGTCCTGTGGTCCCCGGCTTGTGAAGCTGCGTTCCGGGCACTGAAACAAGCTCTCGTGAATGCCCCTATCTTGGCTGCCCCAGTCCCTAACAAACGCTTTCTCGTTCACACAGATGCTTCCATGTATGGACTGGGGGCTGTGTTAAGCCAAGTTGGGGAAGATGGAGGAGAGCATCCTGTCGCATACCTCAGCCGAAAATTACTACCCCGAGAAGTGAGTTATGCGGCAGTTGAAAAAGAATGTTTAGCCCTAGTCTGGGCATTGAAAAAGTTAAGTCCCTACTTGTATGGGCAAGAATTTTCCCTTGTAACAGATCATAACCCCCTCGTTTGGCTTAACCGGGTCTCAGGCGACAATGGGAGACTGCTGAGATGGAGCTTGGCATTACAACCTTACAACTTTACTATTAGCTACAGACCCGGTAAGCTGAACGGAAATGCGGATGGCTTATCACGACAGACCGACATATCCACCACCTCGTAGTCCGGACATCCCCAAGTTGACCCGCCACAGGGTCAAGCCGGGTCTGCCGGAGTGTTCCACAAGGGGGGAGCCGTGTGACGGAACCATCCGTCTGTCTGGTACTTTCGTGGATTCGACTATTTTAGGCCATCCGTCTAAAGGACTGATTTGTGATGTTATAAAGCATGTTTTACCGTTCCAGCCTGTTTTCCAGCCGTTCACCTCATTTCGCATGAACTCCATGTCTAACATATGGGTGGCCGCCATTTTGGGACTTTTGCACGTGTTCGCGGCCATCTTGCGTGCGAACAGCGGTGTTTGCCTGTGAACGCGTGGAACTAAAAACGGATACCCAAACAGGCGAACACCGCTGAGACCTCCATACACCCAGAAGTTCGTGTTGGAACTACCGAACGACGAGCCATTCGGTAGTTACTTGTAATCAGCTATGGGGAATCCAGCGAACTCGGAGATAGTTGTGGATGATGAGGATTTCGTATGATTTTAACCGGCGAACGGAGACCGACTGCAGGGCCAAAACTTGTGGAACTCTTTTCGGCTAGAAGATCCGTGCAGTCGGTCAAAACTTCAATCGTCCATAACTCCCGAACCCCTTAACCGAATGGGCTGAGATTTGGACAGAGTGTTCCCCTAACCAAGACCTTTCAAGCGGTGCTGGACTCAAAGGTGTACCCCCTGGTTTTGGGGTACATCCATAACTGGGGTAAATTATTGTACAGTATAATTGTGTTATGTGATTATCTGAGGGGAGGAGAGGTGGGGGTGTTACCCTGTGTATAATTGGTTATTTTCATCCTCCCCCTGGGAGTGCCCTGTGTGTGCCTTTTCCTAATAAAAAGCAGGCTGGATGTTCCAGTCCTCAGATCTTGTTTTGACCCTCAACACGGAGCTTCAGTCTCGTTATTTGGGGGATTCTTATTTACGCTCAAGGACTATTATTGGGAACTTATGCCGTTTGGTGGATATCGTTACTCGAGAGATTACTACTTCCCCTGGTTATGGTTCGTGGATTATACAGTATACGAACAAGGACTTGATACGGTGAGAGGGGAAGGTAGACTAAACGGTGACTTACTTATTAAGACAAAAAGGTGTCTTAACACATAGCATTGTCTAAAATGTATTGGTATGCTGAAGTATTAAGATTTCCCTAATCTGGAAGTAAGGGACTTAGACCAACTCCTGAAAAACAGCCCCATACCATTATCCCTCCTCCACCAAGGGGCACAATGCAGTGGGGCAAGTATCATTCTCCTGGTATCCACCAAACCCAGACTCACCCATCAGGCTGCCAAACAGAGATTTGTCACTCCACAGAACACGTTTCCATTGCTACAGAGTCCAATGGCGGTGTGCTTTGCATCACTTGATCTGATTGTGTTCAGCCATGGAAACCGTTCCATGAAGTTCCCGCTACAGTTTTTGTGCTGCTATTAATGCCATTGAACGTTTTAAACTCTTCAGCTATGAAATGTTTATAAATAAAGACTGCATGGAATGGTGCTTGGTTTTATACACGTGTGGTAATGGGTACGATTGAAACACCTGAATTCAGCAATTAGGAGTTGTGTCCCTATACATTTGTCCCTATATAGTATCTGTGTAATACTAACACTCCATCATTTTTAAATAATTCTAGTAAAGTAAATAGAATCACATACTAAAACAAAATAATTAGCAGTCTATCAACTAATGTGGCACAGACTAATTTTCAGATCTATTCTTAGTTCCAGTACAAAAGTAATAACTAATGTGGTGGAATCTCGGTAAAAATAAATTTAGTAGGCCGAGATTACCACGTGGCATGTGTACGTGCATATGCTGACGTATCGATCAGTTGGTTGCACGAGGCAAGATACGATCAGTAGTGTACGGAGCATGTGCAAGAATACAGGATGTAGTATTCCCCTCCTCCATTGTGCTGGACATGCCATGCGGTCAAGCAGGAAGTTAATTCTTATTTGTATTGATTGGTCAAGAGAATGTGCGGGTGGAGCTTAATATGGGAGGAGTTATGTGCCTATATAAGGAGCCTGCACTATTGTCCGGGGCTCAGAACTTGCTGTATTTTGGTGACGTTAGTCCCTCTGAGTCCCGATCGGTGATCCAATAAAGAATCTCTTCCTTCCTGAAGAAACCTGTGTCCATCTCTCTGTGCTTCGCTTCCGTCAGTTTCTCCGGTATCATTTGGTGCATTGGCCGGGAAGCTCATCGTTCAACGGTAGCTGAGAGGCAGAGGCGTGAGACGGTCTATCTTTGCCCACGTTCTCTACGGCTGCACCCCTGAACTTCTGCGTGGACCTCCCTTCGTCTCGGCGCCACTGGTCTGTTGTCCAGGAGATCATCGGCCTCTACGTAAGAAGTGCTGGGGTGTCCCCGTCGATGAGTGTGAACTCAGGTTCAGGAACGAGGAGGTAAGACAACTGCTGTTTTAGACGGCAGACCCACTAGGGGTATACCGATTGTGCGGTAGGCCCATCAGGGGTTTGAATTGTGTATGGAATCTGCCCCCTCTGTCGGAGGGAAGGAGCGAAGGCGCACCGCTCGATCGAACGCTCTTTAGTCAGACCGTTTGATTTTGTTAGTCAGGCGGGGCTCTGGTGTAAATAGCCCTAGCCGGACACCGGTGTCTTGTCTAGACTAGCGTTCTAGGGTGTATATTTTGTTCGCTAGGTCGGAGGGACCGGGAGACTAAGCGGCGTCTGTGTAAATTCGGTTCGCTAGCTCTCAACCTATCTTGGCTAAGTGGGAAGGCGTGTAAATTTGGAACCCACTAGATTTTTGATAGTAATCGACTAAGAGGCGTCTGTGTAAATCGGTCCTCTAGCTCGCTATATGTGGTGCTTGGGCAGTGTGGCTAACCAAAACGTATGTAGATAGTTTTTGGTAGTCCATTCAAGGTACTGGCCAATAGTTTAGTTGGGAATTGTAAATGTGATAAAGATTGTTTAGTAAAGTGTATATCTTGTTAGATAGCGCGAGCTCAGCCGTCTAGCGAGAGTGTTAATAGTGTGTTGCTGTATTATAGTGCACGGTACCATAACCCTGTATATTTACTGACACTGTATATAAGTACTAATCATTGTCGTCTATTGCATGTTTAACACCATAACCACTAATAATTGTATTGTGACCTTAAATTGTGCTTTGACCTATGCTAACCGTACTGTAACCGCTATTTGTAAAAGACGATGTTACTGGGGTGTGTTATAGACGGGTAATTCGTATATAGAGAATTATAGCGTGGGTGACTGTATAGTTTCGCCAAAGGGCATAATATTGATTATCTAGTGACTGGTGTAACAGCTGTGTGTGTACGGGAATTCCCTGAGTGTTTATTGTGTTATTGTGTACGTTTCACTTGGTAACTGTACCACGTGGTGCTGTTGCCAGAGGAAACGGGTGTGACTGTTGAAAAGTACGCGTGCATAGTATTCGTTGTCAACGACGTTCCATTGATAAGTATGGGTGCGTCGCAGTCAACGATTCCGGATCCCTTAGGTTGTATGGTGAAGAATTTTAAAAAGGGATTCAAAACATGTGATTTTGGGGTTAAAATGTCTCCTGTACGTTTGGTCACTTTGTGTACTAGGGAGTGGCCTACTTTGGTTGCGGCATGGCCGCCACGTGGCAGTTTGGATCCAACTCTGGTACAGCGCTTACACGTGGCTGTATCGGGTAGGCCTGAACTTTACGGGCAGTTTCCTTATATTGATTGTTGGAGACAGGCCGTAACTGACTCGCCAAAATGGATTCAGACATGCCACGAGGAGCAATGTCGCCTCATGGTGGCTAGGACTTGTTTGTCCACTAGGACTGGTGTTAGGCCCATTTTGGACACGCCCCCTGAGTCCGAGATCCCTTTGCCGCCCCCTTACTTTCCTTTAAGAGGAAGTGACGCAAATGCAGGAAGTCCTGCACCCCTTCCCTCATTGCCCTCATCTACTTCCGCTTCCTCCTCCAGTACAGAATCCACCCCCTTCCGGAACCAGAGCCAACCCCCATTAGATCCGAATATCCTGATTTGGCGCCACTTCAGACTTCCGGTCAAGCTTCTTCTAGCTCGGCTCAAAGTGTTCTTTTTACTAACTTTTCCCAAAACCAAGCTCCCACACCCTCATGTTTTATTACCCCCCGACCGGAACCTCTAATTGACGCCCCTCCACGTAGCCCCATACTAACCCGACAACTGACTGGTACCCAACAATTAAAACATTATCAGATGCCTCTTCGTCTGAATCCCGGGTCAGCCTATATCGATGCCGCAGGCCAAATGGCACATGCTGACCCAGTCTTCGTATATGTCCCGTTCACGACAACCGATCTCTTGAATTGGAAGACCCACAATTCCTCGTATACTGAGAAACCACAAGCTATGACTGATCTGTTCACCTCAATAGTTCAGACACATAACCCGACATGGGCTGATTGCCAGCAGTTATTAATGACTTTGTTCAATAATGAGGAAAGGACAAGAATTAATCAAGCGGCCATTAAAGCGCTAGAGGATAAAGCCCGTACTTTGAATCAAGCCAATCTATCAGCATGGGCCGCAACACATTATCCTAACACCGACCCCGACTGGAATGTAAATGGTGCTGATATGGTTCAACTCAGAGCCTATAGAGACGCTATAATTGCTGGCATGAAAGCTGGAGGAAAGAAAGCCATTAATATGTCGAAGACAGTTGAGGTGATTCAGAAAAGTGATGAAGCGCCCAGTGTCTTTTATGACCGATTATTGGAGGCATACCGCTTGTATACCCCCTTTAATCCGGAAGACGCAGATAATTCCCGAATGGTGAACTCCGCCTTTGTCAGCCAAGCTTACGGAGATATTAAGCGCAAGCTACAGAAGTTAGAAGGGTTTGCAGGTATGTCTATCACCCAACTAATGGAGGTAGCAAATAAAGTATATATGAACAGGGAAACAGAAAGTAAGAAAGAGGAAGAGCGCAAGATGCGTAGAAAGGCAGATATGCTAGCGGTAGCGATCGCAGGCGTAGATAGACGGGGCCCAGATAGAGGCGATAGTAAGTGGAATGAGGAACCTCTAAGTAGAAATCAGTGCGCATACTGTAGGGAAGAAGGGCATTGGAGAAATGAGTGTCCGCGAAGAGAACAGTGTGAGAGAGACAGACCTAGGACAGGTTACGGAAACTTTAGAGGCAGAGCGAGAGGTAGAGGAGGCCCCGGAGGGAGTAATGGTAATAGAGGGAGTAATGGGAACAGAGGAAGTGTTAGGGAAGATAGGTATTTCCCAGCAGCGCAAAGGTCCCGCGATAGAGAAGGCAGGGACTTTGTAGGATTGGCTGACACGGTCATGGAGGACTATTGATACCGACCGGGCTCCATCCCCCTTGGTCGAGCGGAGCCTATGGTCGATGTATCAATAGGGGGAAAAAGGAGTGCGTTCATGATCGACACTGGTGCTGAACATTCAGTGGTGACTAATCTAGTTGCTCCTCCATCTGGAAGGACTATTACTGTAATAGGAGCAACTGGAAGAAGTGCTGAAAAACCGGTTCTTAAAAGTCGACTCTGTACATTGGGAGGCCACGTAGTAAAACATCAATTCCTTTATATGCCTGAATGTCCAGTCCAATTGCTGGGACGTGATATGCTATCAAAATTACAAGCGCAGATTACGTTCCTACCAAATGGAACAACATCCTTAAAGTTTAATGGACCTTCAGGTATTATGACATTATCCGTACCAAAGGAAGAAGAGTGGCGACTTTATACAGCGTTGACTAGCCAAAACCCTAGGAGTGATGAGTCCTTATTCAACATACCAGGAGTTTGGGCAGAGAACAACCCACCAGGACCGGCCCGCAATATTCCACCTATTAAAATTGAACTAAAACTTGGGGTTTATCCAGTGAGCCTAAGACAATATCACATCCCGCAGAAGGCTAAGAAGAACATCCAATCTTATCTGGATAAGTTCATACGGTATGGTATCCTAAAATTCTGTACTTCCCCCTGGAACACCCCATTGCTGCCTGTTCAAAAGCCCGGTACAGATGAGTATCGACCTGTGCAGGACTTGAGAGCAGTCAAAGATGCGGTTGTTAGTATTCATCCAGTTGTGCCCAATCCATATAACCTGCTTGCTTTAATTCCGGGCGGGGCTACTTACTTTACAGTCTTAGACCTCAAAGATGCCTTCTTTTGCCTCCGAATTGCCGCAGAAAGTCAATGTATTTTCGCTTTCCAATGGGAGAACGCTGTAACGGGCTCAAAACGCCAAATGACCTGGACAAGACTGCCCCAAGGGTTTAAAAATTCACCTACCCTATTTGGTTCAGCTCTAAGTCAAGATCTACTGGATTTCGAGTCCATCCCAGGAGAGTGTGTATTGTTACAATATGTAGATGACTTGTTGATAGCAGCAGTTACAAAGGAAATATGTCAGCAAGCAACGCACGATCTACTACACATTCTCTGGAAGGCAGGATACAAGGTGTCTAGAAAGAAGGCTCAGTTGTGTTTGCCAACTGTCAAATATCTGGGATTCCATATCTCTGAAGGTCAAAGAATTATGGGGCCAGAGAGAAAAGAAGCTGTGTGCCAAATACCGATACCCAAGAATAGAAGACAAGTGCGAGAATTCTTGGGGGCAGCAGGCTTCTGTAGGATATGGATTCCCAGCTACGCGATACTGGCAAAACCTCTGTATGCAGCTATCAAAGGTACAGAGCACGACCCCTTCTTATGGACTCAAGAACAGCAAACGGCATTTGAAGATGTGAAGAAGGCTTTGATGAGTGCCCCAGCATTAGGTCTACCTGATCACACACGACCATTCTACCTGTATATACATGAGCAAAGAAGAATGGCTGTGGGAGTATTGACACAGTACTTGGGATCATGGCAAAGACCTGTTGCCTACATGTCTAAGCAACTGGATGCAGTGGCCAGCGGACTTCCACCTTGTCTAAGAGCCGTAGCTGCAGCCGCCCTGCTAGTAGCTGAAGCCGATAAACTCACTCTGGGTCAAGAACTTTATGTACGAGTCCCACATGCAGTACAGACATTGTTGGATTACAAAGGAAATCATTGGTTTAGTAACAGCCGTATGACCAAGTATCAAGCAATGTTATGTGAAAACCCAAGAGTGCATTTAGAGACTGTAAACACCTTAAATTCAGCTACCCTTTTGCCACAACCTACTGAAAGTCAACATGATTGTTTGGAAGTAATGGATGAAGTATTCTCAAGTAGACCAGATCTTCGTGATTTTCCCATCCAGAACCCCGATGTTCAATATTATACCGACGGCAGTAGTTATGTGAAAGAAGGGATCCGCTATGCAGGATATGCAGTAACAACAATAGACAAGGTGATAGAAGCTCGGCCACTGGCGAAAGGAACATCAGCACAAAAGGCAGAATTGATAGCACTGACACGAGCGTTACAATTGGCTGAAGGTTTAAGAGTGAACATCTACACGGACTCCAAATATGCGTTTTTAACCACTCATGCCCATGGAGCTTTGTATAAAGAAAGAGGACTACTGAATTCAGAAGGCAAAGAAATCAAGTACGCAGCTGAAATCCTACAACTATTGGAAGCAGTGTGGGAGCCGAAAGAAGTCGGTATCATACATTGTCGAGCGCATCTGAGAGGAGATGGTGATGTAACCAAGGGAAATCGGATGGCAGATAGTGCAGCTAAGCGTGCCGCTGAATCAGGAAGACAGGAATATGTGGGGCATATAGCTGCTCTTATACCAACTCCACTGTCTCAATGGACTCCAGTTTATACAGCTCAAGAAGAGGAGTGGTTAAAGACTGAACCTGGAAAGTATTTGGAGAACAAATGGTATCAGTTAGAAGATGGAAGAATAGTCATTCCAGCATCACTAGCGGTAGAAATTGTCCAAAACTATCACAACGGGACACATTCTGGGAGAGACAGCACAGAGGAATCTCTCAGAAAACATTTCTACATACCAAGATTGTCCAACTTGACTCAGGCCATTGTACGAAGGTGTGTAACGTGTGCTAAAAATAATGCAAGACAAGGACCAGTAAAGCCACCAGGAGTCCAGTTTATGGGGGGACTCCCCATGTCCGATTTACAAATTGACTTTACAGTGATGCCTAAATCGGGTGGACATCGTTACTTGTTGGTGATTGTGTGTACCTATTCAGGCTGGGTAGAAGCATGTCCTACTCGTACAGAGAAATCAGGAGAAGTTGTGAGATACCTGCTACGAGAAATAATACCCCGATATGGACTACCCTGCTCTATAGGATCGGACAATGGTCCAGCTTTTGTTCATCAGTGCCTACAACAACTGACTCATATGCTTGGTATAAAGTGGAGGCTTCATACGGCATATAGACCCCAGAGTTCTGGTAAGGTAGAGAGAATGAATAGAACTATTAAGAATCAGTTGGCTAAAATGTGTCAGGAAACCCAACTTAAGTGGAACGTTCTCTTACCCATAGCTCTATTGCGAATCCGCAGTACCCCTACCAGAAGGATGGGCCTCTCTCCTTTTGAAATCATGTATGGGCGACCACCTCCCGTACTTGGTAACTTAAGGGGGGACTTGAGTCAGTTGGGAGAAGGAATTACCCGGCAGCAGGTTGTAGAGTTGGGTAAGACTATGGAGGAGGTACAGAAATGGGTACAAGATAGATTACCTGTGAATATTTATCCCCCAGTTCATAGTTACCACCCAGGAGACCAAGTGTGGATTAAAGAGTGGAATAATGTACCGTTAGGGCCCAAGTGGAGAGGTCCTTATGTTGTTCTTTTGTCTACCCCTACAGCGATAAAAGTAGCCGAAGTGACTCCGTGGATACAGGGTTAAACCAGCAGCAGTCGATTCTTGGCAAGTTACAGCAGATCCAGAGAATCCCTGCAAGATCCGGTTAAAACGCACGACTCAGTCGGAGTAACGAGGAACTTTGTGGATTACAAAATTTTATTGTTTCAGAGATTTGGTGCGTGAGTGAGAAGGCCATAATAAAGCCTGTCCGCCCACCGACGTATAGTATATAAGCCAGGGAAAGTCTCGAAGGGACTCCTGTGAAGACGAGCAGAACTCCATTCCCTGCAGCCCTTACATCCTGGAAGCTGAGGTGCCTTCGCACGGACGAAGACTGAGGATGACGACGAAAGATGTGTTCTTGATAATGTTTATTTATGTGTATTTTTATATTCAGGAAGGTAGAGGTACCGACACTCCTAGCTGTGAGGTATGCATTAAGACTACAAGAACAGGTAACCATATTTCCCAAACCCTAATTTGGCATTCACAATACGAGTGTAAAGGAGATGTATCAAGATGTAGATACCTAAATATAGAATATAGTGTGTGCCATTTAGGAGTAGGAGAACCTAAGTGCTTCAGTCCGGAGTATCAACCTCGTACAATTTGGTTGACTCTCAGGAATGGAGATCCTCAGGGGACCCTAATTAATAAGACGGTGTTAGAATCCGTACATTCTTCGGGTGTTCTGCTATTTGATGCGTGTAAGGCGATATCAAGTGGTAGAAAGCCGTGGAATGTATGTGGGGATCTTAGATGGGAGAGGACGTATGGGTCTAACGATAAATATATTTGTCCCAGTAGTAAAAATAAATATGTGAGTCCTAGATGCCCAAATAGAGATTATAACTTTTGCCCATATTGGTCTTGTGTGGGGTGGGCAACTTGGGGACAGACAGTAGACAAGGACATGATAGTGACTAAGTTGCCTACCAGCCCATATTGTAAGTCCATATACTTGTCCATATACTTATAAATAACCCCGACAAGTTCTTAGACAAGTATGGTAATTTATTTGGGTTTCAAATATATGGGACGGGTTTAGATCCTGGGACAGTATTGTTTATAGGGATAGAGACTGATACGGTATCCTCCCAAACTCATCAAGTATACCATTCCTTTTATGAAGAGATGAGCATAGATAATAAGATCCCCCATAATGCTAAAAACCTGTTAATTGATTTAGCCGAAAGTATTGCCGGTAGTCTTAATATTACCAACTGCTATGTGTGTGGAGGTACTAACATGGGAGACCAATGGCCTTGGGAAGCAAAGGAGGTAATGTCCGGTTCTGAGGCAGTTGACCAATTAATATCTACACAAGCCGATTATCATATGAGTGTTAGAGGTAAATCTGAGTGGAGATTAAAGACCTCCATCATAGGTTATGTTTGCATAGCAAGGAAAGGAATGATGTATAATACTTCTGTAGGAGAATTAACTTGTCTAGGGCAAAAAGCTTATGATGATGATACAAAGAATACAACTTGGTGGTCGGCTTCAAATGTCTCAGAACCATCTAACCCGTTTGCTAGATACGCCAATTTAAAGGATGTGTGGTTTGATCTATCCATCACATCTACCTGGAGAGCCCCAGCAAATTTGTACTGGATCTCTGGTAAAAAAGCCTATTCGGAGCTGCCACAGGACTGGGAAGGGGCATGTGTGTTGGGTATGCTCAAACCATCCTTCTTCTTGTTACCTATTGAAACAGGTGAGACTTTAGGTGTTAAAGTGTATGATGTGAATCATAGGAAGAAAAGGGGACCCATAGAGATAGGCGCCTGGGAAGATAATGAATGGCCTCCCCAGCGTATTATAGATTATTATGGGCCAGCCACGTGGGCAGAAGATGGTACCTTTGGTTATAGAACCCCTATTTATATGCTCAACCGTATTATAAGATTACAGGCGGTGGTTGAGATTATTACTAACGAGACATCACAAGCGCTCAATCTTCTAGCGAAGCATAATACCAGGATGAGGACAGCAGTCTACCAAAATAGATTAGCCTTGGATTACCTTTTGGCAGTAGAGGGAGGTGTATGTGGGAAGTTTAACCTGAGCAATTGCTGTCTTCAAATAGATGACGAAGGGCAAGCAATAGCTGAGCTTACTAGCCATATGGTTAAACTAGCGCATGTGCCTACTCAGGTATGGAAAGGGTATAATCCAAGTAGTTGGTTTGGTAGCTGGTATGAGTGGTTTGGAGGGTTTAAGGCAGTGGTAGGTGGAGTCCTACTGATTTTAATATTGTGTCTACTCCTGCCGTGTCTTATACCCTTGGTAGTTAGGTCTGTGCAAAGCCTGATAGAAAATATAGCAGAGAGGAAGGCTGCTGCACAGATAATGGCAATTTATAAATATGAGGCTCTAGATCAGGGAGAATGCAGGAAGATGAGTGTTGAAGATTCACATCATAAGATAAGTCTGGTCTGGTTCAAGGTAACTTGCGGTGTATGCAAACTAAGGTTAAGTGATGCCTCAAGTAATTGTGAAATATCAAGAGGCATCAAAGGGGGGAATGTGGTGGAATCTCGGTAAAAATAAATTTAGTAGGCCGAGATTACCACGTGGCATGTGTACGTGCATATGCTGACGTATCGATCAGTTGGTTGCACGAGGCAAGATACGATCAGTAGTGTACGGAGCATGTGCAAGAATACAGGATGTAGTATTCCCCTCCTCCATTGTGCTGGACATGCCATGCCATGCGGTCAAGCAGGAAGTTAATTCTTATTTGTATTGATTGGTCAAGAGAATGTGCGGGTGGAGCTTAATATGGGAGGAGTTATGTGCCTATATAAGGAGCCTGCACTATTGTCCGGGGCTCAGAACTTGCTGTATTTTGGTGACGTTAGTCCCTCTGAGTCCCGATCGGTGATCCAATAAATAATCTCTTCCTTCCTGAAGAAACCTGTGTCCATCTCTCTGTGCTTCGCTTCCGTCAGTTTCTCCGGTATCACTAATGGTGAGCACAGAGTTTTTATGTGTACACTAATACAACGTATATGCAAAAGAAATATTTTGATTTATAGAACTGCAAAAGACATTGAGTGGTTTGTACTGACATCTAGTGGACAGATTGCATGCAATATCTTGTTTCATTCTACAGGGTGGTGCAAAATTCAGAGTAAGGTTTGAGGCCTTTATAACTCTTTTATTAATGAACCAATTTTAATGATATTACATACAATGAATTCTTGACAAATGGAGATTTGTTTGACTAGGTATGACATCTTTTAAATGAGCTCGATTTGCTGCCTCATATAGTAACAAGTTAATGTTTTAAGGCTTTTTCCTGATAACTGCCTGATAACTTTCTGCAAGGTTACCCAGCACCAGATGGTGCATTTGGTAGGGTGCAGTTGACTCTCTTGAATTATCCATGGGTTTTCTGTACCCCAGAAACAATTTTTTTTTGCGAATTAATAAATGCCATTTAAATGAAAATGAGCTGTCAGAAATGAGTTGATGTATAAACTCATTGTTTCCTTTGGCTAATTCATTGTTCCTTCATGAAATGACCCATGATGAATTTCACAAAAATTGTAAATACTAACATATAAGTCATTTACCTATCAAATCCTACTCTGAATTTTGACCCACCCTTTATGTTTCAAAGGTTATTCAGACAAAACCCTGGCAGGGCAATTCGTTAAAATTATAATTTAAAGTGAATTTCAAATTGGAGGCGTAAGAAGCTTACCCGGAAGCATAGCTGACATAGATATTTTTTCCAGTTCATAAAATTACTTTGGATTCACTTTGTATTCTCACTTTAGTGAATAAAACTGTGATTATGAACCAGAAACAATGGATGAAGCCCATGCAGCCAGAGGTTGATTTGGGGATGGGATAAGAGACTTTAGCAAGTATTCCCCCGACCAGGCAAGGACGTTCAAGGATTGTTCTTGGCTTCCACCCTTTCTTTTCATTTTATTGTTTCTGTTTATATGTCTAAAGACTTCAGAGTGGGATTTGACAGGTATATCACTTATTTGTTATTAGTTAAATTTTTTTGTTGCAGATACATATTATAACTGGAAAATACTTAACTCCAACAGCCACCTAAAAAGACAGTGTGCCCACCGCAACCCTCCTCCCTCCCCCTCCCCCTCCCCCCATGCAGCCCCCTTGGTTAGGGGCACTAACAGCCACAACCGGCCCAAGCTCCCCTCGAAGCAGCAACACTATCATCTATAGCCCAGGCCCGACAAGTGAGGCTGGTTAAAAGACGGAGGCACACACTACCACCCACACCCATATACTTAAACCCACATCAAGCTACATGACAACACTTAGCAGCCACCAAACTGCCTACACCCGATCTGATTCAGCTCAGACAACCTCAGCTACAGTTCACTTCAACCCGGCTACATTGCAGGCTTGCATCAAGAGAAGCACAGGTCGAAGGGTGCCGTCCCTAACATGCACAAGGGTACCCAAATAGCACTCCCCAGACAGACACGTAACTCCATCAATAATAACAATAGCCTCAGCAAAAACAGTATTTATGCCTGATTTTGCGCATGCTAGCACACTATATCATCACAACAAGCACCCTGCCAGACATGCAAACCAAAAGTTTAATATTGTTGTTTTTATGCAAGGTCTGACTCAGTTCAGAGTCTTCCACCTATTGCCTTGACCACAAAAATGGTGCATCTTTATCCACATGCTTTGTATACGCAAACTGCTTTCTCGCACTGCCTATTAATGTCATGTTCTACTCTGCAAACAATATTTTACATGCACTGAAAAAGAAAGAATAAATAGATAAAGAATTATAAAAAAAAGACAGTGTGAAACAAAATAGTGCAAATTTATGAATAGTATTTAGCCGTTCACGCTTTTATAAAGTATCCAGGACTCCTCTATGTCCTCACAAATCTAGTACCAACACAACATATATATCTACAAATAGAATAAAAACAAATAGACCAATACAGTATGTACACCAGATAATACTTGTATTAATTGTTAGACTCACAAAAATATTAGAATAGCAGGCATATCACTTATTGCAAAGGTTTCAGTTCAGTTCTCAGATATCTTCAAGTGACCCAGCGATACATGTCCAAATAGGTTAAAGGGCCCAATAGTTAAAGTGCCTTTGCAGGACAGGGGTACTCATATCTTCTCATTGATAATGCATTAATAAACATAAATAAATTTAAAAAAAAATGAAAAATAATGGAGTAACAAAACAAAGTAAATATAAAAAAAAAAACAATAGAGTCACTTATTTTTAATAAGTCTTCATTTTGGCCCACTCGGTATAACAGCTAGCTATCCACAACATAATAAGTATGATTATAGCACAGGAGAAACATAATTGCTCAACAGGGACCCGGTCGAGTGCCGCGGTCCTTTAAGACCGCGGCCGGGCCCCTGTAATGTCGGCCGGCTGGGAGGAAGTGATAGCCTGTCACTTACTCCCAACATCCTGCAGGGAGACAGCGTGGGAGGGAGAGGAGGCAGCCACAGCGTAAGGGGAGAGGAGCATGAAGAGCTCCAGACCCCTCACTCCCACAGCAGCAGCAGGACTCCAAGCCACCCTCCTGGACACATAAGGTAAGCTAACAGGAGGGTGGCAGGAGATATAATTTTAAAAATCACATGTAAAACAGAAGAGATTAAAACAAGAGGTAAAACAAGAGATTAAAAATAAGAAAAGGGCATTTAAAGCATTTAAATCAGACAAATCAGATGCATCTTATAAAAGATATAAGAAAGCAAATAATGCGTGCAAAAAGGCAATTAAACTTGCTAAACTTCAAAATGAAAAAATGATAGCTAAAGAGAGCAAAACAAACCCCAAAGCATTTTTTAAGTACATAAATTCCAAAAAACCCAAAAATGAAAGTATAGGTACACTTAAAACTGAAACGGGGGTGTTAGTTAATGAAGACCAAGAAAAGGCAGGAATTCTAAATAACTATTTCTCCTCCGTATATATTAAAGAAGAACCCATGGCAATAGATGTGCAAATGATTGCTACTAAAAACTTGCAGAATAATTGTAATTGGTTAACTCAAGACAATGTGCTGCAGCAACTAAAGAAAGTTAATATAAACAAAGCTCCAGGGCCTGACGGTATCCATCCACGTGTACTTAAGGAACTAAGTGTAGAAATAAGTGAACCTCTGTTTTTAATCTTTCAAGATTCTTTTCTTTCAGGAAGTGTTCCGGAGGATTGGAGGAAGGCAGATGTGGTTCCTATATTCAAAAAGGGTTCAAAATCCTTGCCTGGAAGTTATAGACCTGTGAGCTTAACTTCTGTGGCTGGTAAAATATTTGAAAGGTTATTAAGGGATAATATTCAAGAATTCCTTGAGAAGAATATGGTTATCAGCAAAAATCAGCATGGTTTTATGAAGCACAGGTCATGTCAAACTAACTTGATTGCGTTCTACGAAGAAGTAAGTAGAAGTATAGATCAGGGTGTTGCAGTGGATGTGATCTATTTGGATTTTGCCAAGGCATTTGATACAGTTCCACACAAAAGATTAGTGTTCAAACTCAAGGAAATCGGTCTCGATGAAAATGCTTGTTCTTGGGTAGAACATTGGCTTAAAAACAGAATACAAAGAGTTGTCGTTAATGGTAAATTTTCAAGCTGGACAGAGGTGGCAAGTGGTGTCCCTCAGGGGTCTGTTCTGGGACCCCTTCTATTTAACATTTTTATAAATGATCTTGAAGACAGCATTGAAAGTCATGTTTCAGTGTTTGCAGATGACACAAAACTTTGTAAAATAATACAATGTGAGCAAGATATTACTTTGCTGCAGAAGGATTTAGATAGACTGGAGGACTGGGCACTCAAATGGCAGATGAAATTTAATGTTGAAAAATGCAAAGTTATGCACTTCGGCGTAAAGAATACACAAGCAACGTATACCCTTAATGGAAGTGAATTAGGGATAACAACACACGAAAAGGACTTGGGAATTGTTATAGACAACAAACTATGCAACAATGTGCAATGTCAATCAGCAGTGGCCAAGGCCAGTAAGGTATTGTCATGCATGAAAAAGGGCATTCATTCTCGGGACGAGAATATCATTTTGCCTCTCTATAAATCACTGGTAAGACCACATATTGAATATGCTGTGCAATTTTGGTCACCTGTTCTAAAGAAGGATATCATGGCACTAGAAAAAGTGCAGAGGCGGGCTACAAAATTAATAAAAGGAATGGAACATATCAGCTATGAAGAAAGGTTAACAAATTTAAACCTATTTAGTTTAGAAAAACGTCGCCTGAGAGGGGATATGATAACATTATACAAATATATTCGGGGCCAATACAAACCATTGTGTGGAAATCTATTCACAAACCGGACTTTACATAGGACACGAGGCCATGCGTTTAGACTGGAAGAAAGAAGATTTCGTCTAAGGCAAAGGAAAGGTTTTTTTACTGTAAGAACAATCAGGATGTGGAATTCTCTGCCTGAAGAAGTGGTTTTATCAGAGTCCATACAGATGTTCAAACAGCTACTAGATGCATACTTGCAAAGACAGAATATTCAAGGATATAATCTTTCAATGTAGGGTAATAACTGCTTGATTCAAGGATAAATCTGACTGCCATTCTGGGGTCAAGAAGGAATTTTTTGTCCTAGCTTGTTGCAAAATTGTGCTTCAAACTGGTTTTTTTTTTGTTTTTTGTTTTTTGGTTTTTTTTGCCTTTTGGATCAACAGCAAAAAACAGGTGTGAGGAAGGCTGAACTTGATGGATGCAAGTCTCTTTTCAGCTATCTAACTATGTAACTTTGTAACTATGTAATATGTATGGGTGTGAGTGTGTTTATGTGTATGAGTGTGTGTATGTGTGTGAATGTATGTGTATGAGTGTGTATGAGTTTGAGTGTATGAGTATGACTGTGTGTATGAGTATGAGTGTGTGTATTAGTGTGAGTATGAGCATGTGTATGAGTGTGTGTATGTGTATAGGTGTGTGTATGAGTTTGAGTGTGTGTGTATGTATATGAGTGTGTGTATCTATATGAGTCTGTGTATGAGTTTAAGTGTGTGAGTATGAGTGTGTGTGTGTGTGCGTATGAGTGTGTGTCAGGGTGTTTATGAGTGTGTGTGTGTCAGGGTGTGCATCTGTGTGTATATATATCAGTGTGCTTCTGTGCATTTGTGTGTATATATATATCAGTGTGCTTCTCTGCATGTGTGTGCGCACACATCTGTGTGTCAGGGTTTGTGTTTTTATGTCAGTGTGTGTATCTGTGTCATAACTATTTTCAACATCGCTATTAAATATGTGCTCATAAACTACAACAAGGCAACGAAGGGATCTAATTTTTTTTTAAATCTCTTGAAAATGATTTGACAAAAACTGTGGCACTGCATTAAAGGATCACAATAGTGGCAGGAAAACAAACTCGTTTTCCTGACACTATACAACTTTTAGGTCCCCCCCACCCTCAGGGCCCCCCTCCCTCGGCGCTGAAGGGGTTAAAACAAATCTACTTACTTTAATCCAGCGCCAGGCGCTGGTGACCTTGCCTCCCACTCAAACGTCGGCTGACAAGTGGAGCGGAATGCGCATGGGCGGCAAGAGCCACGCGCGCATTCAAACAGTGTCACGACAGTGACCCCTTCACGCAGAGTGCAACCTAACTATAGAACGTATACCGGACCTTAGAATGGCCGGGCTCACGTTAGAGTAGTCAAATGGGATAGCCAGAGGTCAAGGGATAACAGAAGACGGAAAAACGATTAACAAGCCAAAGTACAGGGAACCAGAGAGTAGAATAGTCAAATAGAGTAGCCAAAAGTCAAATACCAGGAGAGAATACCAATATACATAAAGAGCACTATGGGAACCAGCAAGAACCACACTAGGGCGTCTTACTGCTGTCAAGACAGCCCTTTTATAGTGTGGTGTATTTTGCTTTAAAACCACGCCCCCAAAAGGTCCGGGTGCGTGGTTGCGTCATGATCCTGTCGGCTTCCAGCCGACGGCAGTGGCGCGCATGCGCCGAAGTTAGAAATTCCGCTCTGAGTGAGCGGCCGGCGTCAGAGGTGCCGTGCCGCTCAGTGAAGGAGGATGCTGTACTGCGTGGGTCCGAGGATGACAGGTAAGGTATCGTGACAGTACCCCCCCCACAAGGACCGCCCCCAGGGCGGTTAGAACGCCTCCTTTCAAATAAACGAATCAGGCGGGGGGCGTGCACATCAGAAGCGTCCACCCACGAACGATCCTCAGGTCCATAACCCTTCCAGTCTAAAAGGTATTGAAGTTTACCCCTAGAAAAACGAGAATCTAAAATAGACCTCACCTCATATTCGTTTTGTCCCTCCACAACTTCAGGAAGAGGAGGAGGGGTATTACGAGTAAACCGATTACAAATTAATGGTTTGAGAAGTGAGACATGGAACGAATTCGGTATTTTCATATTAGAGGGCAAACGAAGACTGTAACAAACAGGGTTGATACGCTTGAGAACCTGAAATGGACCAGTGAATCTGGGAGCGAATTTCATAGATGGGACCTTAAGTCTAATGTTACGGGTACTTAACCACACTTTATCCCCGATCATGAACGTGGGAGCAGGTTTCCGATGCCTATCCGCATTGGCTTTGTACACACTAGCCCTTTGAGTCAATATTTGTTTAACCCCTAACCAAGTCTCCCTCATGTTCCTAACGGTGTTATCTACACTTGGCACTCCGGTAGAATGAATGGAACTCGGTAAAGTTGTAGGATTAAACCCATAATTTATAAAAAACGGGCTGTGTAAAGTGGATTCATGGACATGATGATTGTGAGCAAATTCTGCCCATGGTAACAGGTCCGCCCAGTCATCTTGATGAACCGAAGTGAAACAACGGATGTATTGTTCCAGGCATTGGTTCATCCTTTCTGTAACCCCATTAGATTGGGGATGATAAGAAGAGGAAAGGTTAAGGTTGATACCTAACTGTCCACAAAATGATTTCCAGAAACGAGAAATAAATTGAGGCCCTCTATCAGAGACAATATCATGGGGTACCCCATGTAAACGGACCACTTCTCTTATAAATATATACGCCAGTTCAGATGATGTAGGTAATTTATAAAGAGGAACCAAATGAGACATCTTGGAGAATCTGTCAATTATCGTTAATACGACAGTGTAGTTCTTAGAAGGGGGTAGGTCTACTACGAAATCCATAGCAATACTTGACCATGGAGTCTCTGGAATAGGTAAGGGCATGAGGAGTCCTATAGGACGACCCTTAGGCGATTTTGTAGTGGAACAAATATTACAAGCAAGGACAAACTCACGCACATCCTTCTTGTAGGAAGGCCACCAGAACCGTTCCGCCAGCAATGATGTGGTTTTATGTATCCCTTGATGCCCTGCCATTTTGGAGTCATGCATGAGGGATAGTACTCTATTCCGATAGGTTAATGGCACATATAGTTTTCCTTGTGGAACAGTCAAGGTAGTACGATCTTGGAATGTAGAGATCTCCTCTATTAATCCCGAAGAGACTTTTGCATAGACAGTTGCTACAATACGATTATGAGGGATTAAAGAGGACATAACTTCATTGGAGGAAGTAACAGGTTCATATTGGCGGGATAGAGCATCAGCCTTAGTATTTTTTGACCCTGGCCTGTATGTAACAACATAATTGAAACGATTGAGGTATAAAGACCAACGTACTTGTCTGTCAGACATTTTCTTGGCTTCACTGAAGTAAGAGAGGTTTTTATGATCTGTAAAAATGGTAACAGGGATGGGTGACCCTTCAAGCAAGTATCGCCATTCTTTAAGGGCAGAAATAATTGCCAACAACTCTCTCTCCCCTATATCGTATCTCTTCTCAGTTTCCGTTAATTTTTTAGAAAAAAACCCACAAGGATGCAATGGTTGATCATCCGAAGGTCTTTGAGATAGTATTGCTCCTATCCCTGACTCGGATGCATCTACTTCCAGTATGAAAGGACGAGAAGGATCAGGGTGTCTTAATATTGGTGCTGAGGAAAAGGCTTCTTTCAATAAATCAAAAGCTCTTTTAGCTTCAGTACACCATTCCCTGTGATTTCTTCCCTTCTTAGTCATAGCAGTAATAGGGGCTGTTATTGAAGAGAATCCTTTTATGAATTTTCTATAGTAATTGGCAAACCCCAGGAAGCGTTGGATTGCTTTAAGTCCAACTGGTAAGGGCCATTGCTGAATGGCTTCTAACTTTTTCGGCTCCATTTGGAAACCCGTACTAGAAATGATATATCCCAGGAAATGCACTTCTTCCTTGTGGAACAAACATTTCTCCAATTTACAATAGAGACCATTCTCTAATAACCTTGAAAGAACCAATCTGACATGTTCATAGTGTTCGTTCATGTTTTTAGAGTAAATCAGGATATCATCCAAATATACGATTACAAACATTTGTAAAAAGTCTCGCAACACATCATTGATGAAGTCCTGAAAGACTGCTGGGGCGTTGCATAAGCCGAAGGGCATAACTCGATACTCATAATGACCATAACGAGTATTAAAAGCAGTCTTCCATTCATGCCCTTCTTTTATTCTGATTAAATTATATGCTCCCCGCAAATCTAGTTTAGAAAAGACAGTAGCTCCTTTTAACCTGTCAAATAGTTCAGTCACTAAGGGAATAGGATAAGCATTACGGATAGTAATCTTATTCAAACCTCTGTAATCAATACAGGGTCTTAAATCCCCTTCTTTCTTAGATACAAAGAAAAACCCCGCACCCGCGGGCGATGAAGATTTAGTGATAAACCCTTTCTTTAAATTCTCGGCAATGTACTCCTCTAATACTTTATTCTCGGCCATCGACAGGGGATAAACCGTACCTCGTGGAGGCATAGTACCAGGCAACAATTCAATAGGACAATCATAGGGACGATGGGGAGGTAATTTTTCTGCCTCTTTAGGTTCAAAGACATCTTTAAGATCAATATATTGGTTGGGTATTTGGGTGGTCAATGGTTCCATAGTAGGTATATTGATTAAGCCTACTGGTTTAATCGGAGTAATGCATTTACTGTGACAAGAATCTCCCCACTTAATGATCTCCTTCTTTTCCCAGTCAATCGACGGATTATGCTGGACTAACCAAGGAAACCCAAGTATTACAGGAAAAATAGGAGATGTTATCTGTTGCAGAATGATAACCTCCCTATGAAGAAGACCTGTAGATAATACTAGAGGAATGGTCTCCTGAGTAATAAGAGGTATCGATAATGGTCTACCATCTATGGCCTCAACGGCCAAGGGTGCCGATCTTTTTTGGAATGGAAGGGTATTTTTCTGCCCGAATGAGAGATCTACAAAATTCTCAGCAGCCCCAGAATCAATTAAAGCAAGGGTGGATATTTTCTTTCCCTCCCATTCTAAAGTAATAGGTAGAAGAAGCCGGAGATCTTTTTTATCATTGAAGGAGGACATACACATAACACCCAAGGCCTGTCCCCCTTGTGAACTTAGGTGCGAGAGTTTTCCGGCCGGTTAGGACAATTCACTCGTGTATGTCCCTTCCTGCCACAATACAAACATAAACCTTCCCTCCTACGGTATTGTCTCTCTGTCTCAGACAATCTTGTAGCCCCTAATTGCATGGGTTCTGGAGGGGTTTCGGACGAGGGATAGGTTAGAGCAAGACGTTCCGGTACTCTCCTAGGTCTCTCTCTGGTATTCTGCCTATACCTAAGACGTTCATCAATATGAGCTAAATATGTTATTAGCTCCTCTAGAGTATCTGGTAAATCTCTTGTGGCCACTTCATCTAGGATTCTATCAGACACTCCATTCAGGAACACATCTACGAATGCTTGTTCGTTCCATCTGACTTCTGCAGCTAAAGTACGGAATTCTAAGGCATAATCTACTAGAGAACGGGTATTTTGTCTTAAACGCAATAAGGATTTGGCAGCGTTAGTCTTTCTGCCTGGGGTATCAAAAGTTCTCCTGAAAGCTGCAACAAAGTTAGTGTAATTAAAGACTATGGGGTTGTCATTCTCCCACAAGGGATTAGCCCAGGTTAAAGCCTTATCTACTAACAGGGTGATAATATACCCAATCTTAGCTCTATCGGTAGGGTAAGCTCTAGGATGGAGTTCAAAATATATGCTTATCTGATTTAGGAACCCCCTGCATCCGTTAGGATCACCCCCATACCTGAGAGGTGCTGTAGCCTGATTGGAAGTGCCTGTAGGTAGCACTTCCATGGGATGTTCTTGGGGTCTCAGACTAGGAGTCTGCTCCTCCGGCTGGAGATAAGCAGTGCGGTTGATTAATGTCTGTACGGCGAGGGCGATCTGGTCCATACGATGGTCCAGCTCCTCAAACCTATTGTCTGCACCAAGCCCAAGAGGGTTAACACCTGCAGGGTCCATGGCCCTAGTGTAATGTCACGACAGTGACCCCTTCACGCAGAGTGCAACCTAACTATAGAACGTATACCGGACCTTAGAATGGCCGGGCTCACGTTAGAGTAGTCAAATGGGATAGCCAGAGGTCAAGGGATAACAGAAGACGGAAAAACGATTAACAAGCCAAAGTACAGGGAACCAGAGAGTAGAATAGTCAAATAGAGTAGCCAAAAGTCAAATACCAGGAGAGAATACCAATATACATAAAGAGCACTATGGGAACCAGCAAGAACCACACTAGGGCGTCTTACTGCTGTCAAGACAGCCCTTTTATAGTGTGGTGTATTTTGCTTTAAAACCACGCCCCCAAAAGGTCCGGGTGCGTGGTTGCGTCATGATCCTGTCGGCTTCCAGCCGACGGCAGTGGCGCGCATGCGCCGAAGTTAGAAATTCCGCTCTGAGTGAGCGGCCGGCGTCAGAGGTGCCGTGCCGCTCAGTGAAGGAGGATGCTGTACTGCGTGGGTCCGAGGATGACAGGTAAGGTATCGTGACAAACAGTCCATAGGAAAGCATTTTATAATGCTTTCCTATGGATGTTCTGCACGCTGAATGCAATTTTTGCATCCAGCGTCACAGAAGCACCTCTAGCGGCTGTCAGGAAGACAGCCACTAGAGGCTGGATTAACCCTGCAATGAAACTGCTATGTTTACATCTGAAGGGTTAAAACCTAGGGGACCTGGCACCCAGACCACTTCATTGAGCTGAAGTGGTCTGGGTGACTATAGTGTCCCTTTAAGCTGTTATGTTTATGGAGCATATTTAACGTACTCGTGTATAAACTGCTGGTACTTGTGTACATAAGTTCACGCATAACATCAACTTGCAATCATGGCTGCCACATTGTTGAAGGTAAAAGCCCAGAAACTGCAGATACTCATGTTCAGAAGCTCTATAATTTAAGCCCCACATCAGTATGTGCAGACTCCAAAAGCAGAACCAAGTACTCATCCCCCTATAATTGAAAAGGTAAATCAGAGCAAATTAAAATGTAGAGTATAGAAAATGTCCACCACCAAACTACACTACACTAAAAATATAAGAAGGATTCAGACAAAATACATAACCAATAAAGAAGTAGCACAAATAATGGACAATAAAGCATATGCTAGTATATTGTATATATAAAGATATATATTCGTTTTGATTCCATGAATGATTTGTTCTAGTAGCCAACCAATCTGACATCGGAAAACTGCAGAACTTATGGATGTTGCAATACCCAGTGACTATAACATCAAGAAAAAGGAACATGAGAAGATGACAAATACCAAGGACTGAAAGAAGAGCTAAAAAAAAGGCAGTAGTAGTCCCATTTGTGATAGGAGCACTCGGGGCTATGACTCCCAAGTTGGGGGGCTGGTTTTAACAGATTCCAGGAGGGGCAAAAAGACAGGGGGCCAGATGGAGAAAGAGACACACAGAAGGGTTGAGGGGGACAAAGAGACACACAAATGGGTTGGGGGTACAAAGAGACAAACATAGGAGCTGGGGGCAGTGGCGTACTAAGGGCGGGGGGCGGGGGGGGCGGCCCGCCCCGGGTGCCACTGACTAGGGGGGTGCCATGACGTCCGGTGTCATGTGTCACCCCCCGGCCCCCATCATTACGCTGCGCACAGCCGCAGCACCTTTGCGGCCCGGCAGGACTTACTACAAGGATGAGAAGGGGAGGAGTGTTGCGGGCCGAGTGTTGTGATGACGTCGTGCGCAGCGCCGTCAGCCCGCCTTCACGGATCTTCAGCGGAAGGATCCGGGCGGTGAGGCACCCAGTCGGTCAAGGCATCAATAAAATGTAAGTAGTAATTTTATGTGATGGGGCTAAATTAATTAAAGGGGGGGGGGGGGGTGGATAATGGATTAAAGAATTAAAGGGGAGGGAGGTTTAATTAAGGGGGGTGTGTATTAATTAAGGGGGGGTGTATTAATTAAGGGGGTGTGGATTAATTAAGGGGAGAGTGAGTATTAATTAAGGGGGGTGTATTAAGGGGGAGTGAGGATTAATTAAGGGGTGATTGGATTAATTAAGGGGTGAGTGGATTAATTAAGGGGGATGTATTAATTAAGGGGGGAGTGAGTATTAATTAAGGGGGTGTATTAATTAAGGGGGGAGTGAGTATTAATTAAGGGGGTTGTATTAATTAAGGGGGGTGTATTAATTAAGGGGGGAGTGAGTATTAATTAAGGGGGTGTTTTAATTAAGGTTTGAGTGAGTATTAATTAAGGGGGGTGTATTAATTAAGGGGGTGTATTAATTAAGGGGGGGTGTATTAATTAAGGGGGGAGTGAGTATTAAGGGGGGTGTATTAATTAAGGGGGGTGTATTAATTAAGGGAGGAGTGAGTATTAAGGGGGTGTATTAATTAAGGGGGGTGTATTAATTAAGGGGGGTGTATTAATTAAGGGGGGTGTATTGATTAATTATGGGGGAGTATTAATTAAGGGGGGAGTGAGTATTAATTAAGGGGGGTGTATTAATTAAGGGGGTGTATTAATTAAGGGGGGAGTGAGTATTAATTAAGGGGGTGTATTACTTAAGGGGGTGTATTAATTAAGGGGGGTGTGTTAATTAAGGGGGGAGTGAGTATTAATTAAGGGGGGTGTATTAATTAAGGGGGTGGTGTATTAATTAAGGGGGGTGTATTAATTAAGGGGGTGTATTGATTAATTAAGGGGGGGTATTAATTAAGGGGGGAGTGAGTATTAATTAAGGGGGTGTGGATTAAGGGGGTGTATTAAGGGGGTGTGGGTTAATTAAGGGGGGTGTATTAATTAAGGGGTGTGTGGATTAATTAAGGGGGTTTATTAATTAAGGGGAGAGTGAGTATTAATTAAGGGTGGTGTATTAAGGGGGAGTGAGGATTAATTAAGGGGGTGTATTAATTAAGGGGTGTGTGGATTTATTAAGGGGGTGTATTAATTAAGGGGTGTGTGGATTAATTAAGGGGGGTGTATTAATTAAGGGGTGTGTTGATTAATTAAGGGGGTGTATTAATTAAGGGGGAGTGAGGATTAATTAAGGGGGGTGTATTAATTAAGGGGGGTGAGGATTTATTAAGGGGGGTGTATTAATTAAGGGGGGTGTGGATTAATTAAAGGGGGCTGTGGATTAAAGAATTAAAGGGGGAGGTTTAAATAATGGGGGTGCAGGGTTTTTTGATTAAGGGGGTTGCAGTATTCTTTTTATTAAGGGAGGATGTGCACTGCAGATTTTTGTTTTTTGTTAAGGGGGTGTGCATGGTTTTTATAAGGGGGTGTGCAGGTTTTTGTTTTTTATTAAGGGGGTGTGCAGGGTTTTTTATTAAGGGGGTGTGCAGGATTTTTATGTGTAGGGAGTGAATGAAATTTATGTGATCGGGGTGCAGGGTTTTTATGTGTAGGGAGTGTATGAAATTTATGTGATCGGGGTGCAGGGTTTTTATATGAAGGGCGAGACCAGGGGCTTTGTAGAAAGGGGCAGGGCAGGAGTTTTCTAGAAGGTTCTCACCAGCCCTTTTCTACAAAAGCACTGGTAGTGAAAATATTGAAAAAATATGTGGGTGTTTTCTTAAATTTTTATTATGGGGGGGTGCCACACTCAGGGTCCGCCCCGGGTGCCAAATGCTCTAGGTACACCCCTAGCTGGGGATACAAAGAGATGGACATAGTAGTTTCAAGTTTTATGTTTTTCATTTTTTCTACAAATCTGTTTTTAAAAATCGAAGTTGTCAATTTTGTTTTTTGGTAGGTGGGGTGCGAAGAGCTGGTCTTGTAAATGGCGCAAAATAGGCTAGCACCAGCTCTGGGTGCTACCCAGAGAATTTATGTGATGAGTGACACTCTGTTACTCCCTAAGCACTTGATTGGCAACCAGGAGGGTGAATCCCTGACATTTCTATTTAAATAGGCATGTTTGGGAAGTGTGAAAGAAGAGGCGATGTTAACCCCTAAATAACTTAAGCAAGATAAAGTGATTTAAGGGTATTAATCTAAGTGATACAGGAGGAGACTGTTAAAAAGACACTGTAGGTAGGAACTAGAATGATATCATCTCTTTGAATTGGTTACAGTGCCTACAGTCATCTGGAACTATTCCTCCATTCAATGTTAAAGGAACACTATAGTCACCTAAACAACTTTAGCTTAATGAAGCAGTTTTAGTGTATAGATCATGCCTCTCAGGTTTTACTGCTCAATTCACTGCCATTTAGGAGTTAAATCACTTTGTTTCTGTTTATGCAGCCCTTGTCACGCCTCCCCTGACTCTGATTTGCATAGCCTGCCTGAAAAAAAAAAACGGGTTTCACCTTCAATCAGATGTAATTTACCTTAAATAATTGTATCTCTGTAAATTAAACTTTAATCACATACAGAAGGCTCTTGTAGGGTCTAGCAAGCTATTAAAGGGACACTATAGTCACCTGAACAACTTCAGCTTAATGAGGTTGTTCAGGTGAGTGCTACAGCTCCCTGCAGCCTTTTTCTTGTAAGCACTGTATTTTCTGAGAAAATGCAGTGTTTACATTGGAAGCTTGGAACACCTCTTGTTGCAGTCAATCAGACGGCCACCAGAGGGACTTCCGAGTTCAGAGGCCCTAAAAAGGCCTCTCGTCCGATGCATTCTGGGTGAATGCATCAGACGGGCTATCAGCACACAAAGCACTGTGCGGCGGGTGGGGGCCCTAAAATTATCAATAAGGGGGGGACCTACTGTCCCCCCCCGGCCCCCACCCCTGTGCGGCGGGTGGGGGCCCTAAAATTATCAATAAGGGGGGGGACCTACTGTCCCCCCCGGCCCCCACCCCTGTGCGGTGGGTGGGGGCCCTAAAATTATCAATAAGGGGGGGACCTATTGTCCCCCCCCGGCCCCCACCCCTGAGCGGTGGGTGGGTGCCCTAAAATTATCGATAAGGGGGGGGGCCTACTGTCCCCCCCGGCCCCCACCCCTGTGCGGCGGGTGGGGGCCCTAAAATTATCAATAAGGGGGGGACCTATTGTCCCCCCCCCGGCCCCCACCCCTGAGCGGTGGGTGGGGGCCCTAAAATTATCGATAAGGGGGGGGACCTACTGTCCCCCCCCGGCCCCCACCCCTGTGCGGCGGGTGGGGGCCCTAAAATTATCAATAAGGGGGGGACCTACTGTCCCCCCCCGGCCCCCACCCCTGTGCGGCGGGTGGGGGCCCTAAAATGATCAATAAGGGGGGGACCTATTGTCCCCCCCCGGCCCCCACCCCTGAGCGGTGGGTGGGGGCCCTAAAATTATCAATAAGGGGGGACCTATTGTCCCCCCCGGCCCCCACCCCTGAGCGGTGGGTGGGGGCCCTAAATACAAAGGGGGGGGGGACCCTAGTTAACCCTCCCCCCCCCCCCCCCCCAAAAAAAAAATTATCTCCCTACCTACCCCCCTCACCCTAAAAATAATGAGGGGGGAACATTAACTAAAAACCTGTTAAAAAAAAAAAAAAAGAGATAAAAAAAACTTACCATTCGATGTTTTCTTTCTTCTTTCTTTCTTCTTGGATTTCAAGCAGGGGATAAGACAATCTAAATTAAACAGAACTTGCAATAAAGGAAGGATAAACTTTAGATGCCTATTTACAGGAAGTGTTTCGGAAGGCTGTGCAAGTCACATGCAGGGAGGTGTTACTTGGGTTCATAAACAAAGTGATTTAACTCCTAAATGGCAGAGAATTGAGCAGTGAGACTGCAGGAACATGATCTATACACCAAAACTGCTTCATTAAGCTAAAGTTGTTTTGGTGACTATAGTGTCCATTTAAACCATATTTAGGCAGATTAACACTGAATAAGGGTCTCTGGCCTCCCACAATATAGCCCCTGCTGGCAAAGATTACACACGTCCTTCTAGTCATAATGATTCATACCAGCAATGGATGCTGTGAAAGGCTAAATATGGTCAGTTGACACCATTGGCAGTCACCCATTGCTGCTCAGGCTAATACTTGCTCATTAGCCCAAGCAGCGCAGAGGGTATGGACTGTTGAGAACTCTTGTTTAGCATTAAATAATTAATAATGGTTTAATGCTGAATTGAAGGACAGTGCCAGTGGATGAAGCAGGTAGAGTACCTACAGTGTTCCTTCAAGTGACAAGTTGGAGTACCATGACACCATCTCTCCATTCAGTGTTAAACCCTTGTTGAACAATTTAACACTAAATTAAGGCCCATGGTCCCTGCAGGAGACAATGCTAAGGAGGAGATTACACTCCATCTTACCTATTGCAAGTCATTACAGCAATGAGTGGCTGTGTTAGGCTAATGGTCTGCTGACACTTTCAATTCTTCACTGGCACACATTGCTGCTCGGGCTTTTGTACTAATGGAACCAGTCTAAAATGGTTTAAGATGAATGGAGGAACAGTGCCAGGGGACGATGAGATGAAATTAATGTACCTTAAGTGTCCATTTAAACTTCAACAAGATGTATTGTACCAAAATACATTCTTGAAAAAACATCTGAATGAGGTTAAAAAAAAAAAAAAGAGTAAAGGCGCACATGACAATTGTCCTAAGTGGTTTTATATAATGAGACCGTATATATGGAGTCTATAATGAAACAGTGACAAAAGTTAAACAATTTGTTTGATCTGTATTTCTGTCTACTGATTTTTCTGCTGTCGTACATTGAGTACAAATGGCTAACAATGTGAGAAGGTCTGCAGGAAAGATTTGTGCTACAGATGGTGACCTGGGTAGGCACTGACCTCTGTGCTCTGATCTGGGGTCTGCTCTTGGAGAGACACTTTCCCATTTGTCACAAAACCAGAATTAGTGATTAGTAAACAATGTCATATTAGTGACTTTAGCTATCTTAGTGATCCATGCAATCAGTGGATTTGATCTTTGGAAACCAATGGAAGTCACAGGCCAGTGCCATGCCCTCCGAGGGACCACTAGATGGAGACAATATCTAAAGTCTAAAACTCAAACTTCTCTGAGCGGCTGGGACACCCCCTCCCCACACATGCTCACACACACAGTTATTGGCAGTTATCCATCAATCAACGAGACCCCTCTGGCAACCTGCTGGGTCCTCAGAACAAAAAAAGTCCCAGAAGATTAAAAACTAACTTTATAGTCCCATCCATCTTCTCTCCACGATGTAGCATATAAACAGTCATTGGAAAAAGAAAGTACACCCTCTTTGAATTCTATCGTAAGACATAATAACATCTGTTCCTCAGCAGTTATAAAATTAGGAAAATACCACCTCAGATGAGCAACAACACATGGTACCATGGTAGCAGGGGTAACAGGCAGCCGACATATATCGCACACACAAAGGCAGAGAGACTGCAGTGCAGAATTTTGAAAGCCGGTCGCAAATAAGGGAGGTGGGGCTAAAAAAACAATGGGGCAGAGTTAAATACATCGCGTGGAAGGAGTTAATTGCACAGCTGGGGAGGAGCTATATGTAGCCTGAACCCGCTACCCAGTTATGGCTGCAAACTGAGGGGAAGCAGGAAGTTTCTATGTGTGTGTGTGTGTGACTTCCTGACTTCCTGCCTGTAGCTGTATATGTGACTGTCTGCCTGTAACTGTGTGTGTGTGTGTGTGTGTGTGTACCCGTGTGTGACAGTCTGCTTGTGACTGTATGTGGCTACCTGTAACTGTGTGTGACTGTCTTTTTGTAACTGTATATGTGACTGTCTGCATGCAACTGTGTGCATGTGTGTGTGTGACTGACTGTATCTGAGTGTGTGACTGTCTTCCTGTAACTGAGTGTGTGATTGTCTGACTGTAACTGAGTATGTGCTTGTCTGCCTTTAACTGTGTCTGTGTATGTGTGTTAACTGTGTGTGTGTGACTGGTTACTTATAACTGAGTGTGTGACTGTCTGCCTGTAACTGTGTGTGTTACTGTCTTTCTCTGACTGTGTGTGACAGTCTGCTTGTGATTGTATGTGGCTGCCTGTAACTGTGTGTGTGTGTGTGACTTTCTGCCTGTAAATGTGTATGTGACTGTCTGCCTGTAACTCTGTGTGTGTGGCTGTCTATCAGGGACGGCGCTTCTATAAGGCCTAGGGCGCTCTCCAAGCGCCTGCAGGGGCTGTAACACTCCTCTGGATCGCTGCACATGAGAACAGGATGCAATTACAGAAATCTCCCCTACACAGACCTGCCAGCGCACGCTCCTTTCTGCTCCAGGCCAACCCCCCAGAGCGAATAGGAAATGGGGAGCATGACTGCTGCCCTGAGGGGTTGGCATAGCAACCAAATGGATACAGTTGGTTTTACAGTTGGAAGCAAGGAATTCTGGGAAAATTACCAGACTACTGGTAAATAATGCTGAGGGAGCCTGGCAATGTCTTTCCTCTGGTAGTCCCTGTAAAAAGTTAATTTATTAAATTGAGTTTTCCTCCCAAATAAAATGGCAAGTGCTTCAGAGATGTCGAAGGAAGCGTTACTCACTCTGCTGCATACATTCCATAGGGCTCATGGTGAGAGTCCTATGCTTCCTTAATACAAGGTGTCATGGAGGGCTCAAGAGAAGATGGTGGATCGGAACAAGAAGTGGGTTTTTAACCTGGGAGCAGATGGGCCCGGCCCAAATCTGATTCAGCGATCCAGAGCAGCTCCAGCATGCCCCAGAAGTCCTGAACCGAGTGAAGCTGGTTTGGGGACCAAAATCCCGGTGATTCCTGTGAGGAGAAGGTCCAGGAGAGTGCCAGGTGTAAAATTTCCAGATCTGGGTCGCATTCCTCAAGATGGCTCCGGATTCCAGGTTAGGTTCCTGTCTTGGCAGGATGTCACATCAGAGCGTGGAGCCACATGCCAAATCAGACGGAATTATGCTTAAAACTCCTGGGGGGGGCGCGTTCATGATGTCCGTATGCACCCCTGCACGGACATCATAGGCCCCTACGTCATTCGGTAGGTAGATCAAATTTGGGAGAAGTTTGCAAATTGCATTGAGAGGCAATTTGGCAATTGGATTCAGATGTCATTCGGGATTACAATGTTATTCAGTTGCTGGATTCTGAAACAATTTACAGGAGGGATTCGGAGTACGTTCACTGGAGTACTCGGATGCAGTTCGCAAACTAGAATCTTAGTCTATTCGATGCCAGATTTCTGACAAAATTTGCCGCAGGACTTCTGCATTCAGTGCGGTTTGGTGAGCCAAAGAGTGCGAAGTGCAGTTTTCTGCACATTCGGCTGATTCTCAGTGGGTGGAGAGACTGGTTCCCCTGCTTCAGGGTCGTGAGTATGCTTGCGCTTGCGCTTGGGCTGTGCAGACAGAGCCAGCTGGGGGTAGTAGGTCTCAAAGGGAAGTAGTGCAGTTGCTCAAGGCAGTGTTAGATCGCTCCACCCCTATGCAGGATTCAGGGTCTACACTGGGTCTACGGGTGGGTCCCCACCTTGTCCTGTGGTGTCCCTTATGGGAGTTATGGATTCAGGACCAGAGTTAAGAAGTACCCCCTCTCTGGGTTTCAGATGCAATGAAGCTAAGCTGGGTTTACACGTGCCCTTAGATAAAATAAATAAATCATTTTTTTATTTTTTTATTATTAAGGGTGAGAATGTGGACAGACCATGGCAAGGGGAAGTGGGGGGGGGGGGGAGTGGAGGACAAAGGTAAACAATTGCTTAGAATGTTTGGAAATTGGTTCCAAGGCTTGGTGACACTTAAGTATTTTGACTAGTAAGTTTCCTGAGAGGACACTGCCACTGTTCACCTATTTGGACCTCATTTGGGGTGCCTACAAGGTGTATGTCAGTGCTTGGTCAGTATGACTAGCAGTGCAGGAAAAAAAGGTGATTCAAGCTCAATTGGATTTTGGAGTACAGGACGGTAACCTTTGGTTGCTACTCATGACTTCATGTAGCCCAACCATTTTCAACCGGCGCTTCTGCAGGAGTGTCAGCAGGTCACAAGAAGGGCATCTGTTGGCTCTTTAAGGAGCAAACCCGACAGTGCATTATTTCAAGCTGGATAAGTCCCTCCCAAAAACTTCATCCAAGAACGACGTTCCTCAGAGCGAGGACCCCAGTGAAGGCAGAAAGGCTGCTCACATGGCTCGTTCGATACCCCAAGTGTAGGAATGTTTAAATTTTATGGGAAGGTTTTACAGATGGTTTCCGTATTCTGTTGGTTGTGTCACAGGAGGCATCATTTGCGCCTAATTTGTTATTGGTTATCGGGGTAAATAGAATATCTTGTCAGTGAAACTTCAAAAGGAGGCTAGGCTGGGTCATTTTGTCAATTTGCGGGTGTCCCCTTTGGACTTGGTTCCAAAAAGAATTAACCAAGCACCTTTCGGCACATTCACCCGTTATCCTTCCCATTTGGATATACAGTGAATGATGGCATTGCTAAAGAGGTCTGTCGAGTACGATATGCGTCTCTTGGTTGGCATTGGAGTTAGTTTGTCTGGTAGGGCAGGGGGCCCTGTTATCAAAATCTGAATTTCAATCTGCATTTAGTCTCTTTCCAGGTCATTTTGGATTATTTTCATTTACTGGGCTGTCAGTTTAATAGGAATTTCTTTATGACATGTACCTTCTGATGGACTGTTTGATTTCGTGTTTTTACTATTATTATTTAATATATTTATATTTTATTATTATAGTTATTCAGTTCTGTGACAAACCCCCCTTCCCACGTGAGTTTGCCACAAGCCCCTGGAGGAGCCAGATTGCCAGCCTCCTGCCCACAGACTATGGGCCCTGTAATATACATTGTAAAAATCTCCGTTCGGGCATTTAGACTATATGGTTTGGGAACCGAGCAGCTGCACGAACCGGAGACCACCCGGGAGCTTGTTAAGCCTAATTGCTACTTTGTAGCAATTTCCACTGCAGTGTTTTAAGTGTTCGTCTGGGTGGCATCATTTCCTATGGACAACCATCTTGTTCGCGGCCATCTGGTGGCGGCCATCTTGTTTGCACGAACGCAGGCAGCGATGTTTGGTCATCGAGTTCATGGAACTGAAAACAAACACAGAAACTCCTGAACAGCGCTGGACTTCCAGAATCACCTGCGTTCGGTTCTACAACACTTTGGAGGACACTGTTTGGTGGAAACATTCCCACAAACAAGGGAAACAAGCTCCAGGGTAAAAAGATTGACTATGTACGGTAGTTTGTTCAGTTTTGAACTACCGAACTAGACCGACCGCTAGCCCTGATCTTATGGAACTGTTTTGGGAAGGAGCCTCATGTGCGGTTGGTCAAATTAGGATCTCCAGGAAATTCCCGAACCTCTCAATGATGAGCCGATCTGGGTGATTTTTGGATATGTTGGTCACCCAGATCGGGGCTATCAGGGGATGTAACTTTTAGGGTTTTTAATGTATTTTTAAGGTATTTTCTGGGATGTCTGTGAATTGTGAGGTTTTTGTGTCTGGAGATAATTGAATTAGTTGAGTTCCTGGCTCAATTATCTCCCAGGCACAAGGGAAAAAGTTTGGAACCAATAACTAGCCCCCTCTCAGGTCCAGTAGAGGGATTATCTTGTTTGTGTGGGAGTGTCAGGGGCGTGCTTAACTGTGTCTAGAATTGTATAAAAAGCAGGCCATCTGGCCAGATTAAAACATTCCAGCTTGTACTCCCAGAACTGTGTGTCGTCTGGTTACTAGGAGGCAGGGCCAGACTGGCCCACCGGGATACCGGGAAATTTCCCGGTGGGCCGTCGGCACCTGGTGCTGGGCAGACACCTGGGTCTTCTGGCGGGGAGGTCTTCTGGTTGAGGTCTTCTGGCGGCCGCTGGGGGAGGTCTTCTGGCGGCCGCTGGGGGAGCTGTCCCTGTCTCTGCTCCCCAGCGCGCAGCTTAATGAGACCAGGGTCGGAATATGACGTTATATTCCGGCCCCGGTCTCATTAACCCCTTAAGGACCAAACTTCTGGAATAAAAAGGAATCATGACATGTCACACATGTCATGTGTCCTTAAGGGGTTAAGATGCGCGCGAGGGCGGGGGAGCAGAGACAGAACAGCCAGCTCCCCCAGCGGCTGCCAGAAGACCTCACCCAGCCAGCGGCCGCCAGAAGACCTCCCCCTGCAGCTATCAGACCTCCCTCTGCGGCCACTAGCCAACCCAGCCGGTCACCCACAGGTAATATGTGTAATTCTGTCAGTGTGAGTGTATGTGTGTGTGTGTGTCTGTGTCATGGTGTGTGTATGTGTCTGTGTCATGGTGTGTGTATGTGTCATGGTGTGTGTGTGTGTATGTGTCATGGTGTGTGTGTCTGTGTCATGGTGTGTGTGTCATGGTGTGTCTGTCATGGTGTGTGTGTCTGTGTCATGGTGTGTGTGTCATGGTGTGTGTGTCTGTGTCATGGTGTGTGTCTGTGTCATAATATGCAAACAGACGTTTTATGGATAATTAAGTATATTTAAACATATTGGAATTTTTAACAAGACATGTTCAGGTAAAAATGACCTTGAGTTGCATTTTCAATGGCATTGCCTTCTCATAGCACCACGAATACACATTTAAGAATTGCATTTTATTGAATTTGCTTTAAATAAACTGTTATTAGAAGATGCATAGACAGCCTGACAGGAGGTTGGGAGGCACATATATAATATTACTAACTCACTTAATGGGAACCAGTCAGCCTTGAGTGCATTCAATATAGTATAACACATGCTAAAACCTTAAAGCTATTAACTAGCTTGCATACATACCGAAATCAACCGATCTCCCCTCGACTGGCCCTGCCTCTATGGCTGAGATCATCAAGCTTGATGATCTCAGCCAATCCAATGCTCTGCCATTGGATTGGCTGCAAATACCCTGAATGTAGGTGCTGCACACTGTGCAATCACACTGTGCAGCACTGACACAGGAAGCACCTCTAGTGACTGTCTGAGTGACTGTCAATACAGGTGTCACTAGGAAGCAATGTAAACACTGCATGTGAGTATGCTTAATGTATAATTAAACATTTTACTCTGAAAGGACCAATATTATATGTAAGAAAAAGCTATATATATATATATATATATATATATATATATATATTACTCAACCATCTGGGGTGGCAAGAGATTGCCTTACATATTACATACGGCAATATATGGTGCAATGACCTATGGGGCTGGCATAGATTTTTTTCACAGGGCTGCTTTGTATCCCCAGTCCAGACATGCTGGGAGGGGAAAGGGATAATCACTAATCACTGTTCCAGTGTGGCAGATTCAATTTGGAAGGTCTTTGTAAGGACTAGAGCACCCACCTATAGTCCTTGTAAGGTCTAGAGCTCGTCCAGTGCCTGGGAGTGGATAGAGCGAGTTCCCCATTAGGCTCCAGGACAGAGTGTTTCCAGGACCCCAGTCAAGTCACAGCGACTGGGGGCAAGAGTGCTGAGGTTTGTTTCTGTTCCAGCTAGGAAGCGGTCCTTGGCAGAAGTACCCAGCCAGGGGTACAGGAAGCTCCGTTACATTGGTGGCAGGGGTGGGATGGCTTCCTGGCAGTGGGAAAACCAGCACTATTTCCAGAGATGGGAGGCAAGTACCGTCGGGCAGTTTCCAGCATCAACACCCAGCTTCAAGAGCAGTTACAGGAAGTGTTACCCTATCTCAACTGAAAAAGAGACAGAATGGAGGGTGACGCTCCGAACCGAACTCTGGGTGGGGGTCATTGGAGAAATTTTCCCAAGTTCCAACCAACGCAGATGGGACCAATTCGACCTACGAATGCTGTTTCTGGGAGAGCATCCCTTAGAGGAGTGGGTAGGAAAACTAGAGCGGTTGGTCGAAATCAAGGTATGGTTGGACGTGTCCTTCCAGACCTTGTGGTGGCATGCAGGCCACCTCAACCCAGGGCTACTCCCCTACCAGCTCACTAAGGTAAAGGACTAGGTTGGGCCTGGGCTGTTATGGGAGGCTTGTGAGGATCCCCTGGAGTTTATAAACTTGAACAGTACCCACTACAGATGATTCTGCAACAAGCGGGAAGACAGCTTGGGACTTACATTGGTGGAAGAATTGTAGCAGGATTGGTCCTACCTGGTTAACCTGGAGTGCGAGCTCGAACAGGACTATGCCCGCTTGCTTCAAAGTGTAACATCACCTGTCTCCGACATGATGGGGCTTATGGACTGTATCACACCGAGAGCGTTGAGTTTTGTCCCTCCTCCCCAGCAGCTATGCCTGTCATGAGGAGACCCGGGCACTGTTCCACCTACTTCCCACCCAGCCCCAGAAATAAGAGACCTTTTGTTGGCAGGTGGAGATGGCAGCCTGCCCAGATCCCCAACCACAGATGGAGATGTCAGGAGTGGGGACAGTTGGGCCCCCTCCCCAATGATCGAGCAAGTTACAGAGAGAGAAGTGTGTCTTTCTTCCTCCCCAGCCGCAGAGTGCGTTATTGGTAGAAGAGACAGTCGTGTTTGTTTTTTATTTGAATAACTAGCCCTTCATCTCTGTGCCTAGATACATACCCCCTCCCTCAGCTTTATTGCAAGCCTGTCTGACCCTCACATATCTTTATTCAACAGCCTGATTTCAGAACTATCATGCCCCAATACTGCTGTAAGAAAGTCTTCTCTTTCTCTACCTCTCACTAAAATTCCCAATCTCTCTCTCTTCTCTGGCATATTTCCATCACTCTTCAAACATGCAACTATAACCCCAATTCTAAAGAAGCCCAACCTTGACCCTAACTCCCCATCCAACTACCGTCCTATCTAGCTACTGCCTTTTGTATCCAAGATCCTTGAAAGAGTTGTGTATGCAAGATTGACAGACTTCCTCGAGTCCAACTCTCTGCTAGAGAGTACCCACTACGGATGATTCTGCAACAAGCGGGAAGACAGCTTGGGACTTACATTGGTGGAAGAATTGTAGCAGGATTGGTCCTACCAGTCTGGTTTCCGCGCTAAGCACTCTGTGGAAATGGCACTGACCAAAGTATCCAATGATCTACTCGCTGCAAAATCTTGTGGTCACTACTCTATCCTAATTCTCCTTGACCTTTCTGCCGCTTTTGACACTGTTGATCATCAACAGATTCTTCTCATCTTCCACAATATCAGTCTACAAGATGTTGCTCTCTCCTGGTGCTCCTCCTACCTCTCCCAGCATTCTTTCAGTGTTTCTTTCTCCAGCTCTGCTTCTTCTCCCCAACTCCTCTCTGTTGGTGTCCCCCAAGGTTCAGTCCTTGGTCCCCTACTGTTCTCCATCTATACTGCCTCCCTTTGTAAACTCATTAGCTCCTTTGGGTTCCGATATCATTTCTATGCGGATGACACACAAATCTATCTATCCTCTCCTGATCTCTCCCCCTCCCTCTTGAATAGTATCTCTGACTGCCTCTCTGCTATTTCTAACTGGATGGCTGCCCACTTCCCTAAACTCAACTTGACCAAAACTGAAATTCTGGTCTTTCCTCCCTCATGTGTTGTTACTCCTGTGTCTGTCTCCCTCCAAGTCAACGGTGCTAACATCAGCTCCACTACGAAGGCTCACTGCATAAGAGTTCTTTGACTCTGACCTCTCCTTCACGCCTCATGTTCAGTCTATCGCCAAATCCTGCCGCTTCCATCTCAAAAACATTGCGCGCATCCGACCCTACTTAATGCCAGATGCGGCTAAAGTGCTGGTCCATTCCATTGTCCTTGACTACTGTAATCCACTTCTCAGTGGTCTTACGTGCTTCCAACTTGCACAGTTAAAGTCCATAATGAATGCGGTGGTGAGGCTCATCTTCCTGTCCACCCACACTGCCCACGCCTCACCCTTCAGTCAGTCCCTACATTGGCTTCCTGTAAGATATAGGGCTCAATTTAAAATTCTGGTTCTTGCTTTCAAATCTCTACATAATTCTGCTCCCACCTATCCATCCTCCCTAATACACAAGTATCCTCTCTTGCAACTGTCACTAGTCTAATACTATCCTTACCTTTTGTGTCACTGTGGTGCAAAAAAAACTCAAATCATCACCACTGTGCTTAACAGTTGGTATAAGGTGTTTGTGCTGATATGCTGTGTTTGGTTTTTGGCAAACGTGGCACTGTGCATTATGGCCAAACATATCCACATTGGTCTCGTCTGTCCAAAGGACATTGCTCCAGAATTCTTAGGGTTTGTTCAGATGCAACTTTGCTAACTGCCATATTGTTTTAGAGAGAATAGGCTTTCCCATGGCAACAATTCCAAACAAACCTTACTTGCCTTTTTTTAATTGTGTTATGAATTTTAACATTTAATATGCTAACCTGGCCTGTAGAGATGTAACTCTAGGTTTTTTTAAGTTTCTCTCAGCATTCCATGGTTTGACCTTTCCGTGAATTTGCTGAGAAGTTATGATGCACTTTAAATTGTTTGTAAATAGCCTTATAACCCTTCCCAGTTTGCTGGGCAGCAACAATTGCTTCTCTAAGCTCATTACTGATGTCTTTCCTCCTTGACATTGTGTTAACACACCTCAATGCTCCAGACCAGCAAACTGCTGAACTTCAGCGTTTATAGAGATGGTCACCATTGCTGATGATCAATTAATCACGGGCATTTGATTAGCGGTAGGCATGTGCATGGGGAAAATTTTCGGTTTGGTTCGGCATTCCGAAATTCGGGATTTTCGCAATTCGGGACTTCGGGACTTCGGCACTTCAGCACTTCGGAACTTCAGCACTTCGTAACTTAGTATTAGTAAATTTTTCCCCTACTCACTATACCGCGAGTAGGGGCATGTCTTGTAAACAGTGAGCAGCCTGTGGCTGCTCACTGTTTAAAAAACAAAAAAAATAGGGTCCCCCTCCCGAGCCCCCACCCCTCCCGAGCCCCCCCATCATTTTACTCTAGGGCTCCCACCTATTGCCCCCCTGTCCCCCACCCCTGAGCGGCGGGTGGGGGCCCTAGAGTAAAATTATGGGGGGGGACCTATTGTCCTCCCCCCAGCCCCCACCCCTAAGCGGTGGGTGGGGGCTCTAAATACTAATAAGGTTGGGACCTAATGTCCGCCCCCCTGGCCCCCACCCCTGAGCGGTGGGAGCCCTAAATTGCAATAAGGGGGGGACCTAATGTCCTCCCCCCTGGCCTCCACCCCTGAGCGGTGGGTGGGGGCCCTAAATTGGAATAAGGGGGGACCTAATGTCCTCCCCCCTGGCTCCCACCCCTGAGCGGCGGGTGGGGGCCCTAAATACTAATAAGGGGGGACCTAATGTCCTCCCCCCTGGCCCCCACCCCTGAGCAGCGTGTGGGGGCCCTAAATACCAATAGGGGGGGACCTATTGTCCTCCCCTCCCCGGCCCCCACCCCTGAGGTGGGGGCCCTAAAAAAATGTCCCCCCCAGGTGACTAGGGGTCCCCAAACCCCTAGTCGCCCCCTCCCCCCCCCCAAAAAAATTATCCCCCTACCTACCCCCCTCACCCTAAAAATAATGAGGGGGGACCTTTAACTAAGAACCTGTAAAAAAAAAAAACTTACCATTTGATGTTTTCTTTCTTCTAAAATCTTCTTTTTTCAGCCCAAAAAAGGCCAAATAAAAAAACATAATAACTAACGCAATTAAAAAAAGAAGAAAAAAAAACGAGCGCAAAAAAAAATTCCATCTTCACCCATGGAGGGCTCCACGCAGACTGAGCTCTGAAGGGCGGGGGAAGGCTTATAAAGCCTTGCCCCGCCCTGCAAATAGGCTCAGAGCACTCTGATTGGTGGGTTAAAGCCATCCAATCAGAGTGCTCTGACAGGTAAATGAAGAGACTGACAGGTAAGTCTCTACATTTACCTGTCATAGCACTCTGATTGGTTGGTTTGAAATCCACTAATCAGAGTGCTCTGTGTCATTTTACACAGCGTGGGAAAGTTCTTTGGAATTTTCCCACGCTGTGTAATTTGACTCATAGCACTCTGATTGGTTACTCAATCCACCAATCAGAAAGTTATGAGTCAAATTACACAGCGTAGGAAAATTCCAAAGAACTTTCCCACGCTGTGTAAAATGACACAGAGCACTCTGATTGGTGGATTTCAAACCAACCAATCAGAGTGCTGTGACAGGTAAATGTAGAGACTTACCTGTCAGTCTCTTCATTTACTTGTCAGAGCACTCTGATTGGATGGCTTAAACGCACCAATCAGAGTGCTCTGAGCCTATTGCAGGGCGGCACAAGGCTTTATAAGCCTTCACCCGCCCTGCAGAGCTCAGTCTGCGCGGAGCCCTTCATGGGTGAAGATGGATTATTTTTTTATTTTTTTTAAGTGCGTTGGTTATTATGGCTTTTTATTTGGCCTTTTTTGGGGCTGAAAAAAGAAGATTTTAGAAGAAAGAAAACATTGAATGGTAAGTTTTATTTTTTTTTACAGGTACTTAGTTAAAGGTCCCCCCCTCATTATTTTTAGGGGGTGGGGAGGGGGGAGGCTGCTCACTGTTTACTAGACATGCCCCTACTCGCGGTATAGCGAGTAGGGGCATAATTTTCTAATACTAAGTAATCTTTACTTAGTATTAGTAAATTTGGCTGAAAGACCAATTTCGGTCTTTCAGCCTTTTAGTAGATAGCTCCCTAATACCGTGGGAATTAGGAAGTTATCTACTTATTCATTCCTGTCATTACACTGACTGGCCAAGTAACTTACATTTTATATGAATTGTTGTAAGTGTTGCAAATGCTTACAGGTGAATCCTGGCTATGTTTGTATACTGTTTATTTAAAATTATATACAATGTAACATTCTTCTTCTTTCACTGGGTAAGTATATTAGTACTTAGGCAATACTGTGCTTCGGAACTTCGGCACTTTGACACTTCGGTAACTTCGACACATCGGAAATTCGGTAATTTCGGAACTTCGGGACCTCGGCAATTATGCACTTCGGCAATTCAGACATTCGGAAGTCCGAATTGTCTGAAATTCATCCGAATTCATATTCGGACCGAAACGAATTGCACATCTCTAATTAGCAGCACCTGTCTGCTACTTAGCCTTTTAATTCCAATAAAAGTAATAAGTGTGTGCCTAGTTTTTTACACATGGCTTCTCCATTTTGGCTTTATTTTTATTAAGTAAATGATCACATGGTGTAATATGTCATATGTTGCAGTTCATCTGAGGTTGTATTTACCTTATTCTAATACCTGCTAAGGAAAAGATGATTGTTATTATGTCCTGATATGTAAAACCATAGAATTCAAAGAGAGTGCACTTTCTTTTTCCCACAACTGTACGAGTACACCCCAGTATCAAAAGCGAACGTTATATATAAACACCAACACTACACACAAAAGTACACCTGCATTTTAAAGCCAACACTCCATACAAACACACTAGTGCATTCTAACACAAACATTACATTACATAGAAGTATACCACTGCATTCCAATGGAAACAGTACATACAAATACATCCCTATAAACTCCACACAAAGACATGCTTACTTTCAAATGCACAAACACAACTCTTCAAGGATGGGCAAATAATAGAACCCCAGCGGGAACAGCATTGTGGCAGTTGTATGACAGATAGGGATCTACATTTTGACCAACCTTGTGCTAGTGGGGAGCCAAAAAAATTCTTGCAGCAGGGCCCTGGCCCTACATTTATTCCACCACTGTTGTCAATAGCCTCATTGCCCTGTCAATTTTTCCTTAGAAAAAGAACTGACCACCCTTCATCAATTTCTCCCAATTGCATCTCCCGAAACACTGCAGGACTCAATCCGGCAGGGCAAAACCACAATGAGAGGTATTTAAAAACTGGCGGAGCAGCAGCAGGAACATTTTTTTTTTCTACAAAGGGTCAAATAAAAAGGCCAGCCACACCCAGGCAGGGTTCACTTGTAAAAGTGTGTGTAAGTGTCACTGCTCATTAGGCAAGAGGACATTTTTTAATTTTCTTTTTTATTTCTTTTCTTTTTTTTTTCTTTTTTTTTTTTAAATTCTTTATTTCCAAGATGCTTTGAGTTAACACAATAAGCATGAGCGGTAGGCATACGGCAAAGGCATACGAGTTACTTATATACAACGAGTAAGTCAACAATTGAAAAACATGTATTTTTTAGTGATTAAATGCATCAATTTTTCATTTTAATCCAAGCAAATGACGTTTGTTTAAGGACAACATGAAGGAGTTAGCTCGGGTATGAGCCTTAGTAAAGGCTTGTCACGGTCCCCAAGCGTGGTACCTATGACTTGTTCCCTAATGTAACTCAGGCAGATATGTGGAGGCTAGGGCTTAGGATACAGTGTCAGGTGTGAAGTATCATGCTGGCATCAGGCCAGGGCCGGCACGTCCATAAGGCGGTATAGGCAGCCGCCTTAGGGCGCACCGGCTCTGGGGGCACAAAATTCCAGTGACCAGTGAGCTGCAGGAGGGAAGTGCTCCCTTCTACCAGGCCACCTTCTGGATCCCCGGCACGTTGTGCTGCTGAATTGGAATCCGAGGCGGCAAGGGAGCTCTGATCTCTCTGCTTTGCTCCCTCACGCGCCTTTTGTTGATGCCAGGAGCCGGAATATGACATCATATTCCAGCTCCCAGCATCAGTAAACAGCCCGCGAGGGAGCAGAGCAGAGAGGTCAGAGTTCCCTTGCCACCTCGGATTCCAATTCAGCCACACTGGACCTCCAATGAGAGACCCACGCCAGCTCTCCAGGTAGGGAGGCTGGGTGGAAAATTTAAATTATAATTATATCAAGAATTAGTGTGTGTGTCTGTGTGTGAGTGTGTATGTGTGTGTGTGTGTGTGTATGTGTGTGAGTAAGTGTATGTGTGTGCATGTGAGTGTGTGTGTATGTCTGTCAGTGTGTGTTTGTGAGTGTCTGTCAAATCAGTTAAGTTTTTGTCATTGAGTGTGTGTGTCTGTCAATGAGTCTGTCAGTGTTTGTGTGTCTGTCAGTGTGTATGTGTGTCAGTTTGGGTGTGTGTGTCTTTCAATTAATGAGTGTGTCAGATCAGTGAGTCTGGCTGTCAGAGACATCTGTGTGTTTGTCATTGAGTGTGTATGTTCTTTCTGTTCTTTGTTTAAAAGAACACTATAGTCACCTAAATTACTTTAGCTAAATAAAGCAGTTTTAGTGTATAGATCATTCCCCTGCAATTTCACTGCTCAATTCACTGTCATTTAGGAGTTAAATCACTTTGTTTCTGTTTATGCAGCCCTAGCCACACCTCCCCTGGCTATGATTGACAGAGCCTGCATGAAAAAAAAACAGTTTTCACTTTCAAACAGATGTAATTTACCTTAAATAATTGTATCTCAATCTCTAAATTGAACTTTAATCACATACAGGAGGCTCTTGTAGGGTCTAGCAAGCTATTAACATAGCAGGGGATAAGAAAATCTTAATTATACAGAACTTGCAATAAAGAAAGCCTAAATAGGGCTCTCTATACAGGAAGTGTTTATGGAAGGCTGTGCAAGTCACATGCAGGAAGGTGTGACTAGGGTTCATAAACAAAGGGATTTAACTCCTAAATGGCAGAGGATTGAGCAGTGAGGCTGCAGGGGCATGTTCTATACACCAAAACTGCTTAATTAAGCTGAAGTTGTTCAGGTGACTATAGTGTCCCTTTAATTCACTGATGAGAGGTCAAACTGTTCCTGTTCAACCTGCCTCCTTCAACTACTGGCACTATCCTCACCATTCCGCCTGCTCTGTCTGAGGGTGGTGGTAGCAGTAGTATCAATGCAGAATCAGATAACATTGACAGTGGATGAGATACTTGTCCCAGGTGGAGCGGATATCTCAACTGTCTCTGCTGAATGAGACATTCTACAGCAGATACACTTGGACTTGGTGGGCAAGATGCATTAGGCGAGTGCACACTGGCTGCTGGAGAAAATAATGGGCTGTTGTCTGTCCTCTCTCCTCTTCACTAATTCTTCTAATTCACCTGGCTCATCATACTCCTAGTTGAGTAGGGCCAGAGGTAAAAGTGCTATGTCTGCAGAGGTGGGGGGAACAGAATTTGCATTACAAGATTTATCATTGCCACCACCACCACCACCATCAACACCAGAATTCACACACTTTGGTACTCTGATGTAAGTCCTCACTAAAGAGTGTCTCTGCGGTGTTTGTTTGAGAGGGCACCAAGAAGTATAATGTTTGAACTAGCTGCGGTAGAAAGTGTTCCAGTGTAATCAGCAGCAGTGCAAATTGATGCAACATGAAAAGGATGGGAAAAAAACATTTGGTTCCTGGGTTTTGAATCGGACATAAAGGACATGCTGCTAATCCCACTAGTCTGAGGCTGAATACTACTAGTAGTGGTGGCGGTGCCAGCAGTCCTCATGGCCTAGGTAGAGTCCACAGCATGAATGCCTGTGGTCGATTGAGTAACGGGACCCCTACCCTCTTTCAATTTTGGCTTGAGAGTATTACATGACATTGATGATGGTGGTTTTCTTTGATGGACCTGGCACCCTGACCGGGTGTCTCCGCCAATCGATGCTCCTAGTGCTCACGAGGACTCCAAGCACTCCACCGTACACCATAAGCACTGTAGCCCCTTAGCCGCCGCAGCTTGGCTGGGGTCTTGCCGTCCTCCACCCACCCTGGACCCAAGACCAGGATCCAGCTTCCAGGGGGTGAACTTCTCCTACTCCAGAGAGTATAGCAGGAACAGCTTTTAATGGTGCCACACTTGGCCTTTTATGACAATCCCCATGCAAGGGGCACTCCCACATGGACCTTGTGGGGAACTACGGTACAAAGTCACAGACCAATAATAACAGTGTTACAATGCATGACACTCCCACACATAATTTACAATCCCTCCCCTCTGCCTGGGAGATAATTGAGTCAGATACTGTATTAACTTAATTGTCTCCAGGCAGAAAAAACACATATTATTATAAAACCTGAAATTTACCCCCAAAACAAATAATATCCCCACAAATGTTCCATCCCCTGATATCCCTGATCTGGGTGACCTACAGAGCTAAAAATCACCCAGATCAGTTCAGGGGTTCAGGAATTCTTTGGAAGTAATTTATTTGACCGACCGCAGGCATGGTCCCATGCCCAAAACTGTTCCAGAGAATCAGTGCTTGCGGTCGGCCTAGTTCAGTGGTTTGAAAACAAACAAACTAACAAACAGAGTCAATAGTCTTACCCTGGAGCTTGTTCCCCTCATCCAGATGAATGATTTCACTGAACAGTGCCCTTCTAAGTTGTATAGAAACGAACGCAAGCGATGATGGAAGTGCAGCAGTGTTCGGGAGTTTCTGTGTCCGATTTTAGTTCCATGAGATTCATGCCCAAACACCGCTGCCTGCGTTCATGCGAACAAGAAGTGGTTGTCCATAGGAATTACGGCCACCCAGACGAACAATTAGAACACTGCGGTGAGAAATGTTCCAAGTTGTTAATAGGTGTTAACAAGCTCCAGGGTGGTCTCTGGTTCGTGCGGTTGTTCGGGAGTTCGAAGTGCTGCTTCGAACAACTTTGGGAGCTCGAAGTGTTACTGCACAAGTCCAAAAAGGCACAAACTGTGTTTTTAACCAAAGTCTATTACAGGGACCATAGTCATAGGGCAGGAGGCTGGCAAACAGGCTCCTCCAAAAGTCAGTGGCAAGGTTACTTTTGCCACAGTTTCTTTTAGTTCTCTTAGTATTAGAATAAATTTGGTAAGTTATATGGATGACTATTTTTTATGTAAAGTTTCACAACTTTATTCAGCAAAAATAGATGTTTATTTTGCAAAATGGTTAGTGACTGATGGATTTACTTCTGTAATGTATTGTTTGATGTTAAGAAACACTGCACATTGCTTGCACACTTACACAGCACATTCTGGACTGAACTCACTGAAAGAAAATAGATAACAATAAAATGACCCAGGCTAGTCAAACTGATTTTTTTTCATGACACCACAATCCACAAAATAACTTTCTTCCTCCAGACAGTTAACAAATAAATAAATAACCTTTAACATCTGTATATTGAAACTAAAACTAGTCTCACACTAGGAAGAATGGCAAAATGCTGGCCAACCTATCTCCCACTCAAAGCACTACTTAAACACTGACCCAAAAATGGCCTTTGCAGGCTGGGGTGAAAACTCACAATCACCTCCCCCAAACCTTGCTACACACTCTGTCACACACACCCCCTAACTCAATCACACTCACTCACCTCCAGCTCTCACACTGACCCCCTTAACTTTGTCACATTCACCTTCCTCACCCTGTCTCTTTCACCGGCCAGGTCTGTAATATGCTGGAGGAGGGAGCCATTGTGTGATAGTGTAATGGATTTAATGAGAGTGGTTTTAGATCCTGGATATTTAAACACACAGTTTTATTGTGTAGTAAATTTAGTATGTACCGTATTATATATTTAATGTATTAATTCTAATTGCTTGTTCTCCAATACACTGTATATTTGTATTTAAAATGTTTTTCACCACATGTTTAAGGACACATCGCCAAAGGCTATTCTTTATTCAAAATAAAGCATTGTGTGCTAGCTCCATTGGAAACAGTATTTCCTGTCGTTTTGTTTAGGAATTCCAGTAGTAGAGTTTTTGGACCTGCTTGCTGGCTGTACTATTCCTCGGTCCTGAGGACGTGTTAAGAAAGAGTTATACCTGAGAACCGCAATTGCCTTTGTAAAGGCAGTAATTGGAAACAGGCAAAGGAGTTGATACCTGCCTTCATAAAGCTGGACAGGCAGAGGGGGTGATACCTGCCTTGGAGATGGAGGCACGGGGAGAGGGATTGACCTGCCTGGTATGACTAACCCTTCTGGAGGCCAGTCCAGCTGGGGTAGCTGTAGCTGGTGGCTTCTTAATAGCAGTCTCCCAGGTGGAGTTCTCTCATATTTGGTCGCGGTGTTGGGATCATTGCTCTACATCAGTCAGAGCTGATGCCAGTGAACTGCTGACTGCTCTGGGCCAGCAGGGAAAAGCTACAGTAATCCAGTCTCTGCAGAAAATGGATAGAAAACAAGTCAGCATTGCTCCTTTTGCTACCCTACTGTTTGACATCTGGGTTAGAAAGATTCTGGCCCTGTACGATAGGCCTGTAATCCTGGAGGAAAAGTTGGCCTTGTGGGATAACATTTGCCTGGAACTTCGAGAGGAGAAGACTTTCATTCAGCAGAGCTCCAACCAGCGTACTGAAGAGGAGTCAAACTCCCATGGATTACAAATGTATTCTTGTCCTTCAACAAAACTAAAGATGAGATTGGTAGAGAGGCTGATTGGTTGCCCCTTTTGCAAGGCAACCATACAGGCAGCCTTCCGAGCTCTACAGTGTGAGGATTCCCATTATACAACAGAAAAGGGGCCTTTTTGGACAGATATGTCTTTAATGCTAATGCATATCAAAGGCAATTCTGAGATGATAGACTGAAGAATTTAAAGTCCTACAGTGAATGGACCAGCCGCATAAACAGGTCCTATTAGCAGTGGCTCCTAATGGCGGATATCCAGGATTTTGATGGACTAAAACAGCTGATACTAATGGAGCAATTATTTTCGCACTGCCATGAGGACATTCCAAACTGGATTAGGGAAATCCAGTTTTTAATGTAAAGCTGTTACTGGGGGACGAATATGTGACTAACCATGCTACTCATACACAGGTTCTCCAACAGAAACCAGCAATGACCCCATTGACCAGACATCCATGGGCAAGAGAACCAGCTGTGCTGCTTTCCTCAGAGAATAATTTACAGCCTTAGTCGAAAGCAGTCCAAAGTCAGGAAATGCACCTTCTAATTCCAGCCGGACCTCTTGTTTTAACCCAGAAAATTCTCCCATAGAATACAATCCTACCGGTGCAAATGATTTTGACATGTCCAAGCAAAATTCCCAGGATCTGCTGTTGTGGGATTTGTTGAAGAAGGATTATATGGTGACCTTTACCCCGTGACTGAGACTGTATATAAGGCTTTGTAGCGGCACCCCGGTGTAGTAGGGGTTTACGCCGCTGAGAAGGTGTCCTTTCCCCCAAGCATGAAGTCAGCTAAAGCATAACAGGTTCCCAATAATTACGAATCCAAGTAATAGCCATCCCCTCCAAGCACGAGACGAGACTCTGTGTTGAGGGTCAAAGTAGGAATGATGTTTATTCTGCAACTCAGGCTTTTATGCCGTACAACAACTCCTCCCCGTATCCGGAGGAGATAATACATTTACAGTGGGAGTCACTCCCACTGTACCGGGCAGAATATTTCACAAATATTACAGGTTTAATAACACACACAATATATAACGAAAATGCAATGTGCTACGTGTATTAGGGAACGGAGATCTAAGGGAACAATATACGTGAAAATCCCCTAGATCGGTTGGGCCGTTCGCTAGATACACGTTTGCACCATTTACTCAGGAACCATATAACATAAACAAAAATTCTTTCTTGGATCCGGTGTCTCTATTTCGGTACTTTGGATCTGTCGACCAGTATGGGCGTACGTTACCGGTAAGGTTGAAATTCGTCGTGTGGAAAGTTCGTGAGTGTTCGGTCATTAGTTCATGCGGTCAAAATGGCCGCGACCCATTGTTCTTTCCACGTGGCGGTGTGTACCGTACGGATCCACAAGTACCCGAAATCCACAATAATCCTAATACAACGGCAATTCTCCGAGATGGTATCTGTCACTCCAAAAGGGGTCTGTCACACGGCTCCCTCCTAGTGGTACACTCCAGCAGACCTGGCTTGATCCTTTCGGATTAACTTAGGGATGACCGGAATTCACGTATCCGGAGAATTGTCAAGTTGCCATTTAGCTTACCGGGTCGATAGCTGATGGTGAAATTGTACGTTTGCAGGGCCAAGCTCCATCTTAGCAATCGGCCATTGTCTCCTGCGACCCGGTTAAGCCATACCAATGGGTTGTGGTCGGTTACCAAGGAAAATTCTTGTCCATACAGATAAGGAGTTAGTTTTTTCAATGCCCATACCAGGGCCAGGCACTCTTTCTCTACGGCCGCATAACTCACTTCCCTCGGTAACAACTTTCGGCTGAGGTATGCGACCGGATGCTCTTTTCCATCTTCCCCGATTTGGCTCAGCACAGCCCCCAGTCCATACATGGAAGCGTCTGTATGTACAAGGAAACGTTTGTTAGGTACTGGGGCAGCCAAGACAGGAGCATTAACAAGAGCATGTTTGAGAGATTGGAATGCGGCTTCGCAAGCGGGAGACCACAGGACCTGTCTAGGTAAATTCTTCTTGGTCAAGTCAGTCAAGGGCTTGGCTACCGTACTATAATCAGGGACAAAGCGCCAATAATACCCGGCGGTCCCTAAGAAGGCCAATACTTGGGTCTTGGTATTAGGTGTGGGCCAGTTCGCTACTGCTTCAACCTTGGCAGGCTCCGGCCTCTGGTTTCCACACCCTACTCGGTGACCCGGGGCATTTTTCATCCCGAATGGCATGACCTTAAATTGGTATAAGCCAAACGGGGTGACAAATGCCGACTTGGGGACGGCATCCTCGGCCAGGGGAATCTGCCAATAACCCTTGCAGAGGTCTATGGTAGAGAGATAGTTACCCCTGGCTATGCGATCTAATAATTAGTCTACCCGGGGCATGGGGTAAGCGTCAGTGGTAGTCTTTTCATTCAGTCGTCTGTAGTCGACGCAGAACCGAGTGGTTCCGTCTTTCTTGGGGACTAGGACTACGGGAGAGGCCCAGGGACTGTCTGATGGCTCAATGACCCCCAGCTGGGTCATTTCCCGTATTTCCTTTAGCATCCCGTCCCGGACGGCTTCCGGAATACGGTAAGGGGGTTGTCGGAGGGGGGCCTGCCCTGGGGTTTCTACTTTGTGCATGGCCAGGGTGGTGTATCCTGGCTCCTGGGAGAAGGTACTCTGTTTTTCCCATAGGAGCTGTCTAGCTTGCTTTAGCTCAGTAGGGTTCAGTCGCTCTCCCAGCTTCACTAGGCTAACTGGGTCGGGGTGAGTCTCCCTTTCTAGCAGGTCAGGTAGGGGTAAATTTTCGGGGTCATCCGTAGCTGGGGCACAAACAGCGTTAATATCTTCCTGCCGTTCTTGGTATTCCTTCAACATGTTCACATGAAAGGATCGTTGGATCCTTTCATCTGCACAGCTGGCAATAAGGTAGGTGGTATCACAGAGTTGGGCTAGAACCTTGTAAGGACCCTGCCACGCAGCTTGCAGTTTGTTGTCCTTCACCGGTTTTAGCACCAATACCTTCTGCCCTATGTGGAATAGTCGTTGCCGGGCACCCCTATCGTACCATCGTTTCTGTCGCCCCTGGGCCGCCTGGAGATTCTCCCTTACCAATAGGGAGAGTTGCTCCATGCGGTCCCGGAGTTCCAGGACATATGGCACAATAGGCGTCCCTGCCTGTTCGGTTTCCCCTTCCCAGTGGTCCCGAATGAGATCGAGGGGTCCTCGCACCCTCCTCCCATACAATAACTCAAAGGGAGAAAAACCCGTAGATTCTTGGGGGACCTCCCTATACGCAAATAACAGGTGGGGTAAGAATCTCTCCCAGTCTCTGCAACCGTCCGTAAAGGTCCTCAACATTTGTTTGAGAGTCCCATTAAAGCGCTCACAGAGACCGTTAGTTTGGGGTGGTACGGGGAACTGAGCAGGGGTTTAATGTGGCACACTTTCCATAACTGCTGTGTGAGTAAGGCAGTGAACTGGGTTCCCTGGTCGGATAGGATTTCTTTAGGGAACCCCACCCGAGTGAATATCTTAACCAATGCATCGGCTACCGTCTCAGCTTCAATATTTGGCAGGGGTACTGCCTCGGGGTACCGGGTCCCATAGTCCACCACAGTAAGAATGTACTTCTTACCGGATGGGCTAGGTCGTGCTAGGGGGCCTACAATGTCGACGGCGACCCTATAGAAAGGTTCCCCAATGATCGGCATCGACATTAATTTAGCCTTTGGGCGATCTCCCCTCTTACCCACCCGTTGGCAAGTGTCACAGGTTCTGCAGTATTGTCGCACGTCCCGGTTAAACCCTGGCCAGAAGAAATTCTGGGTAATCCTATGGCCCGTGCGACGTACTCCTAAATGGCCAGCTAAGGGTATATCGTGAGCGATCCTCATGATCTCTTGTCGGTATTTTTTCGGTAGCACTAGTTGCTTCTGCGGGACGGGGTTTTTACCTGTTGCGGGCTCCTGGGGGATCCTATACAGTCTATCCCCCACCCACTCGTAGCTTTCCCCATCTGTCCCCGGTTCCCCTTTATCTGCCTTATCCCTATACTTTCGTAGAGTGACGTCTTCCCGCGTCTCCCTCCCAAAAGTCTCAGGGGTATCCCAGTCTAAGGGGGTCTGTCCTAAGGTCACAGTCGGAGGGTTAGATCTTACCTGGGTCTCCGCGACCGGCGGGCCAATTCCAATAGCACAAGCCTGAGCCCGGGTGGTGACAGGGCAGGCTCCAGCAGGGCCTTGAGGAGCAAAAGCGGACAACAGCGGGGCTAAATCATTTCCCAAGAGTACTTCCGCTGGTAGCCCTTTCATCAGGCCCACATTCACTTGGCCAGCTCCCACCCCCCAGTCCAAATGCACTCGGGCCGTGGGGAGACGATGCACCGCACCCCCGGCCACTCTAACGGCCACCGTTTGGCCAGTATGTTCTTTTTCTGGGACCAGGTCGTGTTGGATCAATGTTAGGGTGGCCCCAGTGTCTCGTAATCCACTGACAACTTGTCCATTTACTCGGACTGTTTGTCGGTGATGTTGATGGTTGTCTACGGCAGCCGCATATAGGGGGTTGGCCTCGTGCAAAATTTCCCATTGCTCTTCCCCCAGGGGCTGGGCTTCAATGCAATGGGCCCCTGAGGTAAAGGGCCGGGTGTTCCCTTCAGCGGGCTTCCTCCAAGAAGCTTGTCGAGCTGGATCTAGTGGGCATTTGTCTCTCAGGTGGCCCACCTGTTGGCACCTATGGCACCGCCGGCGGTCCGGGACACTGGACTGGGCGAAGCGGGAGGGAGTGTTGTAGCTAGGTTGATTAGCGGGGGTGGTTGGAGTAGGGCCGACGGGGCGGCTTTCTACTCGGGGAGCTGTCTTTTGGACCGGGGGGTCGGGTTTGCGGGCGTCTGCATACTCGTCGGCCAGCCGGGCGGCTTCGGGTAGGGTAAGTGGTCTCCTATCCCGAATCCACTCTCTGAGCTCCTTGTCCACCTTTTCAAAAAAATGCTCCAACAAAAACAATTGTAATACCTCCTCCGCGGTGGTAGCTTGGCACCCATCCATCCAGTGGCCAGCCGTGCGTTGTAGTGGGCAGGCCCATTCAGTGTAGGAGTCACCGGTTTGCTTTCGGGATTCCCGGAAGCGTCTCCGATATGCTTCGGGGGTTACCGCATATCGGGACAATAGAGCTTCCTTGACCAATCGATAATTTCCCACCTCATGGTCCGGGATCGCCCGGAAAGCATCACTGGCTCGTCCGGATAATTTGCCAGACAAAATTTTAACCCACTCCTCGGAGGGTACTTTATGTAAGGCACATTGACGCTCAAAATCCGCTAAGTATTGGTCAATCTCCCCCTCTGTTTCTACGAAATTTTTAAAAGCGGCAAAGTGTACTTTCCTCTTTTCCTCGGGAGTTTGAAAAGTCCCAGCAATTGGACTGGCGCTGGTTGAAGTCTGGCGCCGGTTGGCATCGACCGCCGCAATTACTTGAGTCACGATCCTAGGTGAGGGGTTTGGTCCGTAGTGAGCCAGCCTTACCCTCACCTCGTGGTCGAATCGTTCATCATCCGGGGTTCGGACCAATGCGATCTCCGGTTCTGGGTTTGGTTCGACACCCAGTTCGCCATTCTGTTCAGCTAAGTCCAATGCGACCAATTCTGCTAAAATGTCTCTTTTCTTTTTGTTGCTAGCCGAACGACCACGGCTCTCCAACAAGTCTTTTAGGGTAGATCGTTTCAACCTTCCATAGTAGGCCTCCATCCTGATTGCTCTCGGTAGCTGTCCCTCTGGGGTGAAAGAACGATCCCACCGCTGCCACCAATTGTAGCGGCACCCCGGTGTAGTAGGGGTTTACGCCGCTGAGAAGGTGTCCTTTCCCCCAAGCATGAAGTCAGCTAAAGCATAACAGGTTCCCAATAATTACGAATCCAAGTAATAGCCATCCCCTCCAAGCACGAGACGAGACTCTGTGTTGAGGGTCAAAGTAGGAATGATGTTTATTCTGCAACTCGGGCTTTTATGCCGTACAACAACTCCTCCCCGTATCCGGAGGAGATAATACATTTACAGTGGGAGTCACTCCCACTGTACCGGGCAGAATATTTCACAAATATTACAGGTTTAATAACACACACAATATATAACGAAAATGCAATGTGCTACGTGTATTAGGGAACGGAGATCTAAGGGAACAATATACGTGAAAATCCCCTAGATCGGTTGGGCCGTTCGCTAGATACACGTTTGCACCATTTACTCAGGAACCATATAACATAAACAAAAATTCTTTCTTGGATCCGGTGTCTCTATTTCGGTACTTTGGATCTGTCGACCAGTATGGGCGTACGTTACCGGTAAGGTTGAAATTCGTCGTGTGGAAAGTTCGTGAGTGTTCGGTCATTAGTTCATGCGGTCAAAATGGCCGCGACCCATTGTTCTTTCCACGTGGCGGTCTGTACCGTACGGATCCACAAGTACCCGAAATCCACAATAATCCAAATACAACGGCAATTCTCCGAGATGGTATCTGTCACTCCAAAAGGGGTCTGTCACAGGCTTATCTATCTGGTGAACCAGGTCTAGGCAGAATATGCAGGCTGTTACAGTGGGCAGCTGCCCCTTCACAGGATTGAGAGACACTGAGTCCACTATCACCTTGATCCAACCTTACCTCACAGTGATATGTTTATTGGATCAAGGTGGTAGTATTCCAGTATGACAAAATACACAGTGTTGAAGTTAATATCAATATGTAAACTCTGGCCACGGAATGGGACGTAGTGGGGGCGTATGACGTAAGACATTGACGCCGATAGGCGGGGTCGGAATGTCTGTCCGAGGGGACCGGATGAAGCTGCAACAGCCGTAGTCGAAGTGGACTGCCTCCTCCCTTCTGATATCCCCCAGCTCACCTACCCTCTAAAACACGCCACGCTATGATGAAATAAACGCAGCAGAAGCGGATCCCTCTCTTTCCCCCTGGGTGCCCCAGGTTACCTACCTGCTAAAATACAACGAGCTGGAGGCTTCCGGCGCAAAGGAGGACACTGTCGAGGTTGAAGTTCAACCAAACATATGGCGGTAAAGGTATGATTGGAAAAGAGAAGTAGTATATAACAAAGGACAGGTGGGGCTAGAGATAAAAAGGGAATAAATAAAGAGCTGAGAGAGTGGGAGAGAGGGGAAGGTGAAAACGGAGAGGCGAGGACAGAGTGAGAACCCAGAGAGAGCCCAGAGAAATCCTAGAAAGCAACATACGGACGGATATCTTAAAGGGGCAGATAAGGATATAATCCAGAGAGAGCCCAGATAAATCCTAGAAAGCAACATACGGAACGATATCTTAAAGGGGCAGATAAGGATATAATCTCTCGGGCAAGTCCTAAAACTGTATATTATACACTATATAAAATAAGGATTGATTTTGTTCCTGAGCTGGGTTTCTAGATAAAAAGAAGAAAAAAAAATATTTTCTTTTTTCTTTTTTTTTTTTTTGTTGTTTGATCTTATTGGCTACTACGTCACTATATAGTGCTCTCTTGTATCTCTCCCCCTCGTTTTGATTCCCCCCAAAAGATAAAAGAAGGAAAGAAAAGGAAAGGGAATAATAAAAGAAAAAAACAGAGAGGAGTACTGAGGAGTACTGAGGGGAGGAAGAGGGAGGAAGAGAGAGCCGAGAAAAAGAAGAAAAACCTTATGGCGTCTAAAAAAGCCCAGGAAGACCGGAGGAAAAAAGATAAAAGAGATTTACCACCGGATAAAAGATTATCAGGATACTTCTCTCCATCCCAACACAAGAAAACATCGATGAAAACCCAGAAATACATTTTAGCTTAATCAAAGAGGTACAAACGGCCATTCCCATGACGGAAGATATTCTCACTAAAAACCTGGAAAAATTCTCCAGAGTACTAGGTGAAGATATGGCAGCAAACACGAAAGAGTTAAGACAAGAATTTAAAATGATACAAGTTAAACTAGCTACTATGGAGGACAACTTTATGAAATTAGACAACAAATATAAACTTTGCCAAGATGAGATAATTGTAATGAAAAATAAAATAGGAGCACTGGAAGCTAAAGTCTGTGACATTGAAGACAGATCTAGAAGAGCAAACATCAGAATCTGACATATTCCAGAAGAAATCTCCAATGAAAATCTGGAAAGCTTCCTTCTGGAGTTTTTACAAATTTTAATTCCGGATGGAGCTCCACATGACTATTTAATGGATCGCCGACATCGATTACCCAGACCCCAGAATGCTCTGGAGACATACACAAGAGACGTAATGGTTAAATTTCATTCATATCAAACAAAAGAGAGAGTTGTGGCAGTGATAAGGAACAATCCTATATTAGAAGACAAATTTAAGAATCTATCTATATTTCAAGATCTATCATACTCAACAAGAATGTGGAGAAAAAGTTTTCAAGACCTGCTACCTATCTTGAGACAGAAGGACATAAGCTATAGATGGTGTTTTCCTTCATCATTAGGAGTGTACTGGAATGGATTTTTTTTTAATTTTGCCTCAAAAGAAGCTTTGAAGAGTTGGATGGAAAAAACAAATATAATTGGAACATTTATAGCCAATCCATGAAGAGGTCCGGAAAAGTGTCCAGTATTAAGCAAGGACTCCCTTTTTTTTTTTTCTTCTTACCTTTTATAAAGTGGAAAAGTTTTGCCTGATGGTAAAACTTTTTACAACTGTTAAATGAAATGACAAATTACTGATGTCTTGGGAGAAATAATAATTTTTTTTTTTCTCCTCCCGTTTTTTTCAGCTTGACAACTAATAAGAGCTAGTAAGAACTTAATCATTAATTCAACTGGGGGCGGATTACCTTTATTTATTTATTTTATTTATCTATTTTTTTTTTCCCTTTTCTCATTTTCTTAATATAGAGCACGCTGATTCACGTACATTTTTTACTAATAATACAGATAACAGAAATAGTAGAAATTTACATGCCTATTTTAACACTATAACACTATTGATAGATAACAGAAAGGGTAAGTGGAGGAGAGAGGAAAGGAAACAAGGAGGGGGGAATAGGGGAAATATGATCTCAAAATTAAAATTAAATTAAAGATTACAAATACATATGAAACATGGAGGTATTAATAATCACAAATTCACGGCAGGAAGCCTATAATAAGGAAGGATCCTCATGCTAGTTTGTTTAAAGGAAGTCACAAGTATAATTTACTAATTAAGTAAATAATAGGAATCAATATCTTTTTAAAAAATTTTAGTATTTTTAAGTGCACTCCATGGAATAAACATTAGAGAAAATAAGTATATTAATAAGGTTTTATTGGCACTAATGAAGGTCTTACACAAGCGCTTATAAACATAATAGTATTTAATAGGACAGCACTAGATTAATTCGCCCCAAGCTGGTTTTGCATCCAATACATATAGTGGGGTAAACTGGTAGAGTGCTGAAGTAAACAGAACAAAGGGACAGAGTATTCCTATAAAGAGCTTTTTTTTTTTTTCTTCTCTCCTCTTTTTCGCTCTTCCATCCTTTTCTCTCTCTTAATGAGAAATATAAGGGATATCAGAGAAAATAAGGGAAGAGAAGAAATGATGATGAAGTCCTATGCCCCTGGGCAGGGTTCTTGACCCCGGCCATGTGTCCTTGTTGAGACACAAATAACGTTAGGTGGGTTTTGTTTTAAACCAACTATCGAGAGAATGGCTATAACCATTAAGATTATCTTGTTGGGTCAGAGGCCATTCTGTATTTTCTGGTTTACAACCAGAATAGAAGAGTATGATTGTAATGTTAATGTAAATGTCAATGTAGTGAAGTGTTTGTGCATGCCGATGGGAGCACTGGGAGATTTCTTTAAAGAACATGGTTAAAATGATATCAGTGCTCCCAAGAACACGGTGAAAAACTGAGCTGGAAAAGGCTATATACACAAAAATGCGAACATCAACTGGTTGTCATAACTAATATATGCAAAATATTGTACAACGTGAGCTCCGCTCAGATAACCTATGTATGTAATTACACATGTCACAATAAAAGCCTTAATAACTTATGAGCAAAAAAAACTTTGGTCTATGATTTTTTTAAGAATCAAAATGTAGAGGTCGGGTTCTTACAAGAGACTCATTGGAGGTTGATAGACAATGTAAAATGGGGAGGGGCTAAATTCCCAAATGTATTTCATGCCTCTCTTAATGATAGGAAGAAAAGAGGGGTGGCTATTATTGTGGCAAGTTCCGTGAAATTTGAATTAATTTATCAATTTGCAGATACCGAAGCTAGATTTTTTATTATTGTTTGTAAACTAAATTAAATTAAATATACGTTGGTTAACATATATCTGCCTAACACCCTCCCAGTGATTACGCTTAGAGATATACTAGAACAAGTTGAATCTATAAAAACTGGAGTGTGTATTATAGCATGAGATTTTAACTGCGTTTTGGATCCAATCTTGGATAAGAAGTTTAGTAATAATTTAAAAGCTAATGGTTCTGTAATAAAAATGGCCAAATCCCTAAACAAGCTACTGAATGAATTTGATTTTTTTGATCTATGGAGATCTTCCTACCCGGAGAGATGCGATTATACTTTTATTTCTAGAGTACTCTACTCATACTCGCATATTGAAATGGTGTGGGGCAACGCAATAGCTTTAGATGTATAGAAGATTGAAATCAGGGATAATACCTGGTCGGACCATAGCATTAATATCTGCACTATGAGAGATCAGTGGAATAATACAAACAAAGCTACATGGAGATTAAAAGATTATCTACTCCGGGCAGGGCCTGACCGCCGAGCAGAGCGGACGCTTGGAGACACAGCTCCTGCTTTGTCCGGCAAAACTAACGGCAAAACGACGAAACACAGCAAGTACAAGGCTCCCAAAAAGCTACCAAGCTACTCACGGCAAACCAGCTGCTTTGACGGGTACCAAACATGCCACATCCAAAGCGAGACTCACCCGAGCACCTTATGCGGCCTACAAGCATGGCCAGCGCGGAGGAGACGGCCGCTCCTCTGACGCCATTCATAGCTGGACCTTCGACGTTGGGCCCCTGTTCCCCCCCCTCTGGACCGGTGGGGGTTATCCCGGTCCCCGATGGACTCACACAAACACCTCCACGGCCCCCGGTAGCCCAGAGCAGCCCCGCCACCTCACGCGGAGTCACTAAAAAGACGGCGGATGGGCCTACACCCACGCCACATGGCGGAGACAGTGGCTCTGAGTGCATCCTCACGCGGATTGAGAGGAGCTTCCAATGCTTTTGGGCATCGCTGGAAAAACGCATGGCCCTGCAATCCATCTACATGGAAGAGGGGAAAGAGGGAGACTAGTTGGAGCAAGGTGGACAGTCCCTGGGCACCACTAACAGTCCCACATTCGCTGCCGCTCCTACTTACCTACCCAGGCTGAGGGTCTTAAGGAGAAAGCCTCCAATGCATCTCCCACCTCGCAGGAAGACCGCCCGCCGCTGGCAAAGCTTAAGTTGAAAGAATACAGTATAGGGAACAGAGCAGATAAACTCCTAACTAAGAAGCTTAGAGACAAAAGGGTCTCAAGTAGAATAACAAAAATAAATATGAATAGCAAGACCCATATTTCTCCCAAGTCTATAGGGCAATGTTTTAATACATATTATAGCAGCTTACATTGCCTCTCAACAAAAGAAAAAGATATAGACAAATATCTAGAGGCTATTGACCTTCCTACAATATCAGACTCTCAAAGAACACTTCTTAATGCGCAGATAACGATCCAAGAGGTGGAGGAAGCTATTAAAAAATTGAATAATAATAAAACTCCGGGTCCTGATGGATTTTCAAATATATTTTATAAGGCTTTTGGTGATCTCCTCAAAAAACAATTAGCAGTTTTATTTAACAATATAGTAGAAATAGGTAAATTCCCCAAAGAAATGCTAAGAGCAAATATAACACCAATACTGAAGCAGAATAAAGACCCAACTCAGGTGGAAAGTTATAGACCTATTTCCAGGGCCGTCTTTAATATTGATTGGACCCTGGGCAAAGCATTTGCTTGGGCCCCCTGGTACCCTCTCCCCAGGTGTGCAATCCCGTCCTCCACCCCAACGCAGTGGCAGTCCTAATGTAGAGAGGTGCAAGAATTTTTTTGAGCCTCCCTATCGTGATTAAAAGGTAGTTCCCCATCTGTCGTGCAACTCCAGCAATGCATTGACAGCTGGGGCTCTACCATTTACCCATGTTTGAAGGTTTGTATTTAGCACTAAGCTGTTTTTATGTGTTTGAATGTAAACAGGTTTTTGTATGGAATGTATGTGGTGTTGGCGTACTTGCATGCATGTATTTATGTGTAGTGTTGGTTTTTGAATGCAGGGGTGTGTTTACATATAATTTTGGTGTGTGTTTGTACGTAGTGTTGGAGTTTGAATGCAGGGGTGTATTTGTATGTAGTGTTTGTATATGTGCATACATCTCCGCATTCACACACTCACACACATAGATATTTATACACACACACACACACACTGAAAAACATGCAGACACACCGATATACACACTGGCACACATGTAGATATACAGACACATATACACACATGCAGATACACAGACACACACACAGATACACCGAAACACACAAAGACAGCATACAGATACACACTGATACACATACAGATACACAGATATACAGACACATATAGACAGACAAACTGACACATACATACTGACATATGGATACCGACACATACACTGACAGACATGCTGACACACACACAGACACATACTGAGACATACTGACATACATTCACAGACACATACACAGACCTACTGACAGACACACAGACAGACATAGTGGCACACACACACAGACATACTAATACCCAGGCAGACATACTGGCACACTGACACACACACAGACAGACCTACTGACAGACACACACACACAGACCTACTGACAGGCACACAGACAAACTGACACACATACACATACCTACTGACACACACACAGACCTATTGACAGACACAAACACAGACCTAGTGACAGACACAAACACAGACCTAGTGACAGACACACACACAGACCTAGTGACAGACACACACACAGACCTAGTGACAGACAGAAACACAGACCTAGTGACAGACAGAAACACAGACCTAGTGACAGACAAAAACACACACCTAGTGACAGACAAAAACACACACCTAGTGACAGACAAGACACACACACACACACAGACTGACACACACACCTATTGACAGACACAAACACAGACCTAGTGACAGACACAAACACAGACCTAGTGACAGACAGACTGACACACACACAGACAGACTGACACACACTGACACACACAGTCCTACTGACAGACATAAACACACACATACTGATGGGCAAACTGTAAATACACATGGGCAAACTGTAAAGCCCCCCTCCAGTTTCCTACCTTCCCTGGGGTTCAGTGTGCTGCCTTGGGTGGTTGGGAGTTGGGGACTGGCTCTCTTTGCTCAGTCCCCCTCCTCGCTGCCTCCTGGCTCAGCCTCCCTCCCGCGCGGGTCATCATCTCTGAGGGAGGAAGTGACTCCCGGACGTCACTTCCTCCCAGGCTGCCGTAAAGCAGGAGGCCCGGTCGTGCTGTTAAACGGCCACAGCATCCGACCGGGCCCGTGCTGAAAAGTGCTCACCGGGTGGCCCTAAGTGTATTGGCCACCCGGTGAGCACCCTTAGAGTATGGGCCCCGGTGCAGCCGCAATACAAGCACCGCGGGCCCATGGGTAGGGAGGGAATTTTTCTTATGCAGGCTATGGGCGGCGGGGCCACGGGGCAGCTGCTTTGGGCCCCCCAGGAGTAACTGGGCCCGGGGCAGCTGCCCCGTTTGCCCCGCGTTAAAGACGGCCCTGCCTATTTCCCTCATAAATACTGATCTCAAGATCTTTGCTGCAGTAATAGCAAATAGGATGAAAACCATACTACCTGATATAATAGACCCCGATCAAATAGGTTTTGTACCAGGTAGAATCTCCTATGATAACACCAGATGTATCATTGAAAGCATAGACTTGACTAATAGAACAAAAAAAAAACTTTCTATAGTAACGGTGGACGCTGAAAAAGCGTTTGATAGAGTGGATTGGGTTTTTATGAGCAAAACCCTGAAAGAAATTTGGATTCCAGGGTTGGATCCATCGAGCCATAATGTCTCTATATACCGGTCCTTCTGCGAGGACAGCGGGCTCTAACATCTGCGCTGACTGGTTCAATTTGTATAATGGAACAAGACAGGGCTGCCCACTGTCCCATATTCTCTACATAATTACTATGGAAATCTTGGCCAATAAAATAAGATCTAACCAACATATAAGAGGGATAACTATCAAACATAGAGAGTTGAAACTGAAACTGTACGCTGGCGATCTAATTTTGACCCTTACCGATCCTATTAAATCTATCAAGGTTTTTATGGAGGTAGTAAAGGAATATAGCGAAATTTCAAACTATAAATTAAATGAAGATAAAACAATCATATTAGATATTAATTTAAATACAGCCACCAGGACCCATCTACAAGATTCCTATACATTTAAATGGGCTAAAAATTGTATCCCATATTTACGGATATTGTTTTTTTTTTTTTTTTTATTCTTTATTTTATTTGTGCATCGAGTTAACAAGCAGTACTGCACTGCCACGACAGCTGGTGCAGACATAAAGGAAACATGTAGTAACAGTAGCGTAGCATCAAAAACATAGCACATTTTGTAAATTAAATGAAAGCATGAGTAACATATGAGACATATCAGGCTGTAACATAGTGCTAGTAATAGCTTTAGTTAGGTTAGTTGGATGCTCTAACCCACTGGGTATGAGTATATCTTTTGATTAAAGGCACAGCGCCCGTGGGTGTCACCAGAATGATATTAACTATGTGATAGCAGTTAGAAAGCAAACTAATAACTTCAACAATCTCGTATTGTAGGCGGTTCTTGCTTAATTGGGTAACCCACATAGGAGTTGCTTAACTGACATGTGGTAGATTACAGAAAAGTTAATACTCGTTTGGGAGTAGTTAATAATAAGGCTTAGGCAATAGTTGTACCTCCGTGGACTTAGTATGAAGGAGTTTAGACATGTGTAGCTATGTGGAACTATGTGTAACCCCGGCCACCAAAGCAGGAGACAGGAGTGTTCCAACATTGGGTTGGTCAGAGCTTTGCAGGGTCGCTAAGTGGTGGAACAGAATGCAGGTATAACAGGTGTCATAGTGCTAGCCGGGTTAGCTTCAGTTGGCTTGCATGGTGTATGACAGGTGTGTATGCGGTAGCTTGTCTGACCTAGGGAGTTTGGTGGTCAGTTAGGTCAGGTTTTATGTGACAAGTGAAAAGAGTCCAGTAATGTGTAAAGGAGCATGTGCACAAACTTGCAAGTTCGGGTCATCAGAGCTTATATGTCAACGCTTGTTCCTGGGTAGCGTCCGTTGCGTTGATTGCCTGTATTTTGGTGGGTCATCCTATTCCTCCGACGGGGATCTGTGGCAGTGGCGGCGGGTAAACACAGGTGTTGGCTAACAGCCAAGAGCAGGCCGGCTTTTCCCTCCAGCTCCGGGCCAACGACAAGGCCGGCATTGTATTCCCACGGACTCGGGAGCTGCTAGAGACCGGGTCCTTCCCTGGTGGGACAGGCCTCCACCCGCTTGCGGCGGGCAGGCCTCCACCTGCGTGGGTGATGCGCTGGGGTCGTGCCCCCGGTGGCCTTTGGTCCGGATGGGCTGGTGCGGTGAGTGACAGGCTGTTTCAGCTTGATAGTGCCCGAGGGTTGTTCAGGCCCCCTCCGGGTGTCGCCTCCCTGTGCGCTTGCGGTGCTCCTGATCTCCCACTGCCGGATCCGGGTAGCAGTGTACCTTGCCTCAATCCTTGCCCAGAAGTTGTTGAACAGGTTGTTCAGGCGAGTGCTCAGAGGCTCGGTGGCGTAGTTTTGGTGCTCCACCAGCAAACTTTCTGCGCTGGGTCGCGTGTCCGCTATGTCAGAGTGGCGCGCGGCCTGCAGGCCCCGTGCGTGGCTGGGAGCTGTGTCGAATCTCGGAGACCACGGAGGTATGATAGTCGAAGCTATTTGGACCGGGATAACCCCCGCCGGTCCTGTGGGGGGGGGGAAGCCAGAGGTCGCGGAGGCTGTTTGTAGTGATGGGCTGGGAGAGCGGCCGTCTCTACCCTGCCCTGCGTGTTGTAGGCCCCAGGCCTCGGGTCAGGCTTTCCAGCGGGCATATCAGGCATGCAAGGTATCCCCTTGTTCCCCTGCTTCTGTATAACAAGATGAGGTAGGTTGGGGTTCAATCCAAGGCTCGGGAGCTCACGGTTTGTGTGTCTGCTCAGCTCCACTGTCAGGCTCCGCCCTCATTTACGGATATTTTTGACAAGTAATCCCTCAGAATTAATGCAGATTAACTTTCTGAGTAACTTTAGGAACATGTCTAAAGCTCTGAACAGATGGAAAAAAATAGAAATTTCTTGGTGGGGTAGAATGAATTTAATAAAGGCATATATCTTCCCTCAGTGGGCATATATGTTCTGAATGCTTCCCATAAAAATACCTAGACCATGGCTCGACATGATTCAAAACTCGGTCACTAATTTTATTTGGAAAAACAAGAGACCTAGAATAAATAAAATACTTCTGGCACAAAAAATTAAAGAAGGAGGCTTGGGTTTTCCGACCATTAATGATATATATCTGGCAAACAAGTTCTTCCATATTTACCGAACCCAGTTGGAATGTGTTAAGAACGAGGGGTGGTATATCCTAGAAAGAGAGATATGTCAGGTCCAAGACCTAAGTTCTCTACTCTAGTATAGTTCTGCTGATCCTAAAGTCCGACTTATAAGAAAATCTAATATATGTATAGATTCAATACTAGAAATTTGGCAGATTATAAAAAGGAAGTGCAACATAGAAACCAAAATCCCCTTAACCCTTAAAATTGAATTAATACCATATTACGTAACAGAACTGAACTTAAAGAGTTGGATTTCTAGTGGTATTGTCCAGACTGACCAGTTGTTTGTAAACGATAAAATGAAACCATTCCCAGAACTGAAGCAGGAATTCCGGTTACCTAATAGGGAATTATTCACATATTTGAGATTAAAAAACTTCTTAAACCAAAAGATTGAGCATAATCTACAAGTCGGGGCTAAGCTGATATGTTTAATATTAAATAATAAGACAGTAAACAGAGTATCCGCTTCAGCAATGAATGCTATCCTAAAACTGGATGCACCTCCTGTCATTACTTCTTTGCAAAAATGGGAAAAATAATTAAAAATAAAAATTAATAGAGAAAATTGGTGTACAGTTATATCCAGAACAGCCAAAAATATCCATTGTTTGAATTTACTGGAAACATTATATAAAGTAATAAATAGATGGTACATTGTTGTGTGTATGTGTGTGTGTGTGTTAGAGTGTGTGTGTTAGAGTGTGTGAGTGTGTGTGTGTTAATGATAGAGTGTGTGTGTGTGTGTGTGTTACTGTGTGTGTTAGAGAGTGTGTGTGTTAGTGTTAGAGTGTGTGTGTGTTAGTGTTAGAGAGTGTGTCAGTGAGTGTGTTACTGTGTGTGTTAGTTTGTGTGCGTCTGTTAGTGAGTGTGTGTTTTGTAAGTGAGTGAATGTGTCTGTCTGTCAGTGAGTGTGTATGTATGTCTGTCACTGAGTGTGTGTCTGTCAGTAAATGTGTGTGTCTGTTAGCTAGTGTGTATGCCTTAAGCACTTACCTTTTTCCAGCGCCAGACTCCCTTGGCGCTGGGGATCTCTCCGCCCCGATCCGCCTCTCAGCTCCAAATGCGCATGTGTGGCAAGAGCCGCGTGCGCATTCAAACCGCCCATTACTTAATGCTTTCCTATGGACATTCAGCATCTTATCACTGTGATTTTCACAGTGAGAATCGCGGAAGCTCCTCTAGCGGCTGTCAGTGAGACAGCCACTAGAAGCTGGATTAACCCTCAGTGAAACCTAGCAGTTTCTCTGAAACTGTTATGTTTTCAGCTGCAGGGTTAAAACTAGAGGGACCTGGCACCCAGACCACTTCATTGAGCTGATGTGATCTGGGTGTCTGTAGTGGTCCTTTAAGTGTATGTGTATCTGCATGCACTGGCGTACATAGACCAGGTGCCTGCCGCCATGTGTTGCGGCCCCAGCCCGCGCAGAGTAAGCGCGCAAGGGGCCCACGGATCAGTTTTCGCACCCGGGCCCCATGGGTTGTGTGTACGCCACTATATGGAGCTATGTGACAACTACTTGACAACCCTTGCAAACACAGCCATCCCAGGTGCCTGAAAGTGATATGGTAACCTGGAAGCTCTATGAGGGTATGGATGCCTTTATTTAGATACCATTTATTTAGATACCATAAAGCCAGAAAGGAGCAGACAGAAAGCGGAGTCAGAAGGTCTGATGATCAGTGCTGGCAGCAAAGGAGCGAAGTCAAGAGTCAAGCCGAAGGTCATTAGCCAGGAAATCCATGAATTGGGAGCAGGCTGCCAGAGGTCAAAGGTCGAAGACAATAGGCATGGTCAGGGTTAAAACATAAAAGCTGAGAAGTTTACAGGATATCAGGAACCAGAATCAGGATGCTAGGAGTCTGGGGCAAGCACCAGAACAACCAAACACTGTTCAAGTGCAGTGTTTGCTTTTTTTTAGGGAAAGCTGATCACATGACCGGCTCCAACCTCCCTGCAGGCAGGCCAGTCCCCTTGCAGGCACCCAATGACTATAAAGGCGAGGATGGAACTGGGCAACATCTTGGCTATTCCACAGTCTCTCCCCTCTGTTTCTCCAAGTTTCCCTCCACTCAGCTAAGCAGAGCATGGCACCAGACTCCAGAGTAATAGCGCTGAGAGTGCGGCAAGACAGACTTGCAGACAAGTAAGTGCACTGGGAGAGGTGAGTGCGGGGTATGTTATGGGGGGGGAACCTCCACCCAAGTGCAGGGCACACAATTTGTTTTAATTGACTTTAAGGCCTGTCATGGCATGGAACATGTCAAGCAGCTCAACAAATAGTAGCAGGGAGCACCTCAGGCAAGCGGTAAAGAGTAATAGATCATCAGCAAAGGCAGAGATCTTTACAGTGACATCACCCATCAGAATTCACCTGAACATCTGCAAGGTGTCGGTAAAACAAGATTAAACAATAGGGGTGAGAGTGGGCAACACTGTCGTACATCCTTTTCAAGTGTAAAGTATGGGGAGTTAAGACCATTAGTGGTAATGTAGGTAGTTGAGTTATGTTGTAAGTTTTTGATGAAATTTACAAAAATGTGACCAAAATATCGTTGCTTCAGCACCCATATCAAATGTTGCCAAGTAATACTATCAAAGGACTTTGCTATGTCAAGGCCATTAAGGGATGGGGAGTGTAAGATTGCCCCCCTATATGTGATAGAGACCACAGTCGCAAGGGCTCATCAGACTCCTGTGACCACCTGCCAGCCCATCACAAATCCCAGTTGGTTGGCTGTAAGAGTCTGTGGAAGAACATTTGTATCCTCATTGCTATGATCTTAGTAAGGAGTTCAGTGTCTTGATAAGGCAATGAAATTGGACCACAATGTCCCTGTTGTGTTTGGGTATATGTATGACATGAACATGATTGAGGTTATCTAATGGTAGGCCTTCCAAATATATTTTATTGAATAGGTTTTTGAAAGTGGAACTAATTCGATGTTGCAAGGTTTTATAATATTCTACTGTGAAGCCATCAGGGCCTGGTTCCCTTATTTAGGGCATTGATTGCTATGTGAATTTCCCCTTCAGATATGGGTTAACTAAGAAACTCCATAGAGGCCTGGCTCAGCTTGGAAAGGATAAGTATCGTAAGAGAAGCAATATATTGGTCATATATTAAACGGCGCATTGACCTATTTTTTGGCATTAATCATAAAATAAATTATTAATGGGCACATGAAGGAAATATTAATGGAATTATTAAGGGACACATGAAGTAATAATTGGAGAGGTGATCGCAGTAATAGGTTTGTTTTTTGTCCTAGGGTTGGCCAAAGAAGCCAGTAGTTTCCCATACTTTCCTCCCCGCATGAAGAAATTTTGCTTTTTGAATTCTTGATATGCTTTTTTTGTGCTCACCTGAGGGATTAGTCATGTCTTCTCTATGTGCTAGTTTAAGGTCACTTAAGTAGTGTAAAATCCTTTCGCCTCTATTTTTTGGCTGTTGCCAAGTAAGAGAGTATCTATCCCCTCATGACCACCTTAGACGTCTTCCATAGCAATTTGAGATCATCCGAATGTTATCATAAAAAGAGTCAGCCCAACTGGACAGTAAATGAGTTTGGAAAGACAGATTATTTATACAGGTATGCTGGGAAACGCCAATGTGCAGTAAATAGGTGGGAGGATGTCATGGAAATCACTAGGGTGATAGGCAATCCAAGATAATAATCATCTCTCTCTCTAGTATCTAGTGGAGCTAGTGACATAAGGTAAAACTGCTGGGAAAACCAGGAATCTATTGAACCAAGACAAGGAGTAAGGTACCAGAGAGTGGAACGTGTAGTCTGTCTCACCATTGAACTTACACGAGGTAGTGAAATGAAAGAGCCTGCAATCACTGTCTCTGAGAGGCACAGGTCCCAATGAGAATCTGTCTCTGGATGGGTCAAGAACTGCATTAAAGTCTGCCCTCACAATAAGCCAGTGGACAGCAATCTGAGTAAGTAGAGCTATTAGTTTTGTAAAAAAGGAGTTAGCACAAGAATTTGAAGCATATACATTATCAATGCAATAATAAGTACTAGTGAAGGTAAGACATAGTATTATGTAACCGACTTGTAGATCTGTATCACAACTGTTGATCACGTATTGCATGTTGGAGTGTAACAGAATTGCCACACCCCTAGCTTTGGAGTTGTACTTGGTAGCTATGCAGGATTGAATCCAAGGAGCCTTGAGTTGAGTACTATCAGGCTTAGACCAGTGGGTTTCCTGCAAGAGGACAATCTGGAATTGGTGTTTGTATAGGTACATAACAATTTATTTTTCTCTTGATAAGCGTGTTAGCTCCCTTCACATTCCAAGAGAGAAGCTGAAGAGTAGATGCAGGAATATTTTGTGTTGAGTAAGACAGCAGCATGTTAGCCGATGATCAGTTTAAGGAGGTTTGAAACATAAGGTTTGTTGTGAAAGGGAAGGGTACTTCGTCCGCCACCGAACCCGTTGGCAAAAAGTGGGTTGTAGAGGTTGGTGTAGGTTGCATGAGGTGTGGCTTCTTATGCGGTCGTTGTTGTTTTCTTTGTGACTGTTTGGAATGAGTTTTGCCAACAAATTGTCACGTATTCATCCGCTTATAAAAATGTGGTTAATGGAATTTACTGTCCACACAGGAAAAGTTGTGCCGAGCAGCAACCAAATCCACAGAAGGGTTAATGCTGAGCAGCAATTATGCAAATGGAAACCTGGTAACTGCCTTTGGGGTCAAAGGCCAGTTACAGCCTATCAGATCTAGAGGAGGGGTATTTAGTCCCAGTTCTCATCCTGCTCAGTGCCCTGTCGTGGTTTCCCTTGTGGTTGTACGAAAGCGCGTTCCTGCTTCAAGTTTATTCTGGTTTTTGACTTTGACTTTGGCTTTGATTTTGACTTTCCTGTATTCCGTATCCCTGATTTTTTTTTTTATTCTTTATTTTGGTTGTGCAAGCATTACATCATACTTGAGTAGCCACAACAGCCATATCAAGCTTCATAACAGTAACAGTTGAAAATAATATCATGGCATAGGAGGTACTGCACATTTTTTTTAAAAGGAGAGCATGTTATAAAAAGAGAAAGAAAAACTCAACGTGACAACATCTTATTTATCTCAGGTTAATATCGTAGGCTAGTGGTAGTGGGCCTAGTGAGCGTCCCTTGTGTGTCTTAAAGTGCGGTTTTGCTTGGTCTGCTTTCGTTAGTTGGGACTGGTGAGTCTGTGCTGTTAAGGTGTGGGAAACAGCCTAGGTATGCAATATTCTGGACCGGCTGCAAAGGCTATAAATGTGTTTTTCAGGAGCACATGGTGCTCATTGCCCTGATGAGATTATTCATACCAAATCACCTTCCCAGATAGTTTACTCAGTCACAACTCACATGTAAGAAGATCTGGCGCTGTTTATTCGTCGTATGATCTGTAGAATGTGCAGTTACAACAGGTAAAATAACGATTCTTCCATACAGGTAGGAGAGATATCACAAGTCACATTTAGATGTACAGCATAGAATACACTGGAACAGGAAAGGGGGAGGGGAGAATCTGAAGCATCATGCAAACTATGGAGTGGCCCAAGAGACAAACTTAAGATGCACATTAAAGAAACAGTACATTATAATAAAACAATATCATGTAACATGACACTCCCCGCCTGAAATCTTTAGATTTCAAAGCCTATTATATATATATATATATATAAAGTCCAAATGTCTAAAAGTCCAACTTGAACCTGTAAGTGAAGAAAACATTGGAAAATAATACTGGTGTGTAAACCATAAATACAAGATACCTGCAAAACAGAGAAGGTATGCAGTAAATAAACAATAAAACATGAAGTCCAATAACGGATGGCTAAAGTCCTGTAGTCTACAGTTTATAGCCGTGGAGCTTCAACAGTGGCATAGTTAACAGTTATAGTGGTGTTCTCCCCGCCATAGTACCGTACGGTCTGGTACTCTTGCATAAGTCACTCGCTTGGGAGAAGTACCAATTCTGTGATTGGTCGTGAGAAAGTCCGAGCTAAACCTCCTTTGGTTTTCTTAATCTCAACCTTGCGAACCTTTCCATCATCGCTGGGCATTACGCTTGTTACGAGACCCATAGGCCACTCGTTGTGACAGACTTCTATATCTTTCAATGCTAGCACGGCTGCACAAAGTTCAAGTCTGGGTATGGTATGCGCAGGTTTTGGTGTAAGCTTTGTCTTGATTAGAACAAAATTGCAATGTATGTCTCCATTGATCCCTGAGGTCTTCAAATAGGCCACTACAGCTTTAGCTTCAACTGATGCGTCTGAGACAATATGGATTTCCTTCAGGTTAGTGGCTGAAATGGAGACTGAGGCATAGCAACATGGAATTTTGAGCTGTTCTAGTGGCTTCAGACAACCTTTCCATTTCTCCCATCTTTGTTGTTTCTCAATAGGTAATGGAGTGTCCCAATCTATGTTATCAGTAGCAAGCTGTCTTAAAGGCATCTTACCTTGGGTAGTGACTGGGGCTATAAATCCCAGTGGGTCGTAGATGCCATTCACCATGGACAAGACTCCTCTCCTGGTAAAAGGTTTGTCACAGGTTGACACTTGAAAGGTGAATGTGTCTTCTTTGATGTTCCACAGCAGACCTAGACTTCTCTGCAAAGAAGGCGTGTCTGACCCAAGGTCAAGGTCTTTCACGCTGGCAGCATAGTCTTCAGAGTGAAATGCATTCATTAGCTCATGGCTGTTGGATATAATCTTGTGGAGTCTCAAGTTTGCTACGGATAGCATCTCCTTTGTTCGGGTGAGAAGATCAATTGCTTCTTTAGCAGTAGGAAAGGATTTGAGCCCGTCGTCTACGTAAAAGTTTATTTCGACAAATTGACGAGCGTCGGATCCATACTCAGCTTCTCCAAGATGGGCTGTCTTTTTTAGTCCATAGATTGCTACAGCTGGGGAAGGGCTGTTCCCAAAGACATGCACCCTCATTCGGTAATCAATTACCTGTTTGTTGAGGTCATTGTCCTTGTGCCATAGGAACATGAGGTAGTTTCTGTTGTCTTCCTTGACGATGAAGCAGTGGAACATTTGTTGAATGTCCGCCATCACTGCTACAGGTTCTTGTCTAAAGCGAATTAGGACTCCAATCAGGCTGTTGTTCAAGTTAGGCCCTGTGAGGAGCATGTTGTTAAGTGAGATGCCTTCATGTTGGGCACTGGAGTCAAAGACGACTCTGATTTGGTCTGGCTTTCGTGGGTGATACACACCGAAGGAAGGAAGGTACCAGCATTCTTCTCCTTCTTTCAGTGGAGGTGCAGGTTCAGCATGACCTCTATCAAAGATATTCTGGATAAAGTCTACAAAATGTCTTTCCATCTCTGGTTTCCTGCTCAAAGTACGCTTTAAGGAGGAGAATCTTTTAATGGCTTGATGTAGATTGTTGGGTAGCTTCTCTCTCGGGAGGCGAAAGGGTAGGGGTGCTACCCAACTATTGGAATCTTCCTGAAAGAACTCGTTGTCCATTACTTTAAGGAATTCTTTGTCTTCTACTGAAGGAGCTAACATGTTGTCTTCACTGCTTGCATTGAAAACTGTAGAGCCAAAACTGTCATCGTATGTGCGGGAAAGGTTTGTGTTGCCATGTTGCAACTTGCAGCTAGTTACCTTCTCCTTTACCAAATAGTGATGTGGGCATGGCTCAAAGTGAGTATTGCAACCATTTGGCAATACATTTGTCTTGAATGAAGAAATGTTAGTAGGCCTTTTCGTTTCGCCTATACAGACATTACCTATGATGACCCAGCCTAAGTCCAGGTACTGGGCAAACGGAGCATCTGGGGGTCCGCTGACCTGCCTGTGCACCTTGTGGACCCTTAGAATATCTCTTCCCAGCAGAAGAAGGATTTTAGCATCTTTGTCAAGCGGTGGGATTTCACTTGCTATTGACTTTAGGTGAGGGTGGTAGAAGGCAACTTCTGGTGTAGGTATTTCTTCTTTGTTGGCTGGTATCTGGTTGCACTCTACAAGTGTAGGTAAGGGCAATTGTAAGTTATCTCCTAGGGAGGACACAATAAGTCCATGGGCCCTTCTTCCAAAGGCCTCGGTAGTGCCGCTACAAGTGCTTAGGGTGTAAGGGTGAACCTCTCCTCTTATGCAAAATAGATCAAACAGTTCAGGTCGGGCAAGTGATCGATTGCTTTGATCATCTAAGATAGCATACACCTTTAAAGTCTTTTCTGGCTGATCCTTGTGGTGAACGTTCACTAGGCATATTTTAGCACAAGACTTGTCACAGTGGTCTTCCCCACAGACTTCAGTGCATGAGGAAAATATCATAGTGGAATTAGGCACCTGATCTGTACTCTTCCCATCGTGATTTGGCCTGGGAGAAAGGTTTGCAGATTGTGAAGGGTTGGGTTCGAGTGGATGGAGAGCTTGAACATGGTCCTCGGAACCGCACTCTATGCACTTGATAGGGATTTTACATTCCTTGGCAAAGTGATCGGTGGAAGCACAGCATCTATAACATACCCCAAAGGTCTTTAGGAGTTCCTTTCGTTCTTGTAGGGGCTTCTTCCTAAAACCGATACATTTTTTGAGGGGATGTGGCTTCTTGTGGATAGGACATAATTGGTTTGGGTTTTCAATCTTGCCGCTCTTGTTTGAGGCGGGAGCTGAGGTGGGAGCGGGAATAACGTCTGTCTTCTTAACAGACACGGGACCTCTACGGTTCCTGTAGCTGATTTGTAGGTTGTCACCTTTCAGTGAGGGAGTACTGAACTCACCAAACGCAAAACTAGGATCGTTCTTGGTGTCAGCAATGTTCCTGACAAATTCGCAGAAGTAGGAGAAAGGGGGAAATGAAACCTTGTTTTCCCGTTTGTATTTTGACCCAATTTGGATCCACCTTTCACGTAGGCCATACGGAAGCTTGTACATGATAGGGTTAACTCCTCGAGCAGTGTCCAGGTAACTGAGGCCCGGCAGTTTTGTGGTGGAATCTCGGTAAAAATAAATTTAGTAGGCCGAGATTACCACGTGGCATGTGTACGTGCATATGCTGACGTATCGATCAGTTGGTTGCACGAGGCAAGATACGATCAGTAGTGTACGGAGCATGTGCAAGAATACAGGATATAGTATTCCCCCTCCTCCATTGTGCTGGACAAGCCATGCGGTCAAACAGGAAGTTAATTCTTATTTGTGTTGATTGGTCAAGGGAATGTGCGGGTGGAGCTTAATATGGGAGGAGTTATATGCCTATATAAGGAGCCTGCACTATTGTCCGGGGCTCAGAATTTGCTGTATTTTGGTGACGCTAGTCCCTCTGAGTCCCGATCGGTGATCCAATAAAGAATCTCTTCCTTCCTGAAGAAACCTGTGTCCATCTCTCTGTGCTTGGCTTCCGTCAGTTTCTCCGGTATCATTTGGTGCATTGGCCGGGAAGCTCATCGTTCAACGGTAGCTGAGAGGCAGAGGCGTGAGACGGTCTATCTTTGCCCACGTTCTCTACGGCTGCACCCCTGAACTTCTGCGTGGACCTCCCTTCGTCTCGGCGCCACTGGTCTGTTGTCCAGGAGATCATCGGCCTCTACGTGAGAAGTGCTGGGGTGTCCCCGTCGATGAGTGTGAACTCAGGTTCAGGAACGAGGAGGTAAGACAACTGCTGTTTTAGACGGCAGGACCCGCTAGGGGTATACCGATTGTGCGGTAGGCCCAAAGGGGTTTTTGAATCTGTATCTGCCCCCTCTGTCGGAGGGAAGGAGCGAAGGCGCACCGCTCGATCGAACGCTCTTTAGTCAGACCGTTTGATTTGGTTAGTCAGGCGGGGTCCTGGTGTAAATAGCCCTAGCCGGACACCGGTGTCTTGTCTAGACTAGCGTTCTAGGGTGTATATTACGTTCGCTAGGTCGGAGGGACCGGGAGACTAAGCGGCGCCTGTGTAAATTCGGTTCGCTAGTTCTCATCCTATCTGGGCTAAGTGGGAAGGCGTGTAAATTTGGAACCCACTAGACTTTTGATAGTACGACTAAGAGGCGCCTGTGTAAATTCGGTTCTCTAGCTCGTTGTATAGTGCGACTAAGAGGCGCCTGTGTAAATTCGGTTCTCTAGCTCGCTATATATGTGGTGATTGGGCAGTGTGGCTAACCAAAACGTATGTAGATTGTTTTTAGGTAGTCCATTCAAGGTACTGGCCAATAGTTTAGTTGGGAATTGTAAATGTGTTAACGATTGTTTTAGTAAAGTGTATATCTTGTTAGATAGCGCGAGCTCAGCCGTCTAGCGAGAGTGTTAATAGTGTGTTGCTGTATCATAGTGCACGGTACCATAACCCTGTATATTTACTGACATTGTATAATAAGTACTAATCATTGTCGTCAATTGCATGTTTTAACACCATAACCACTAATAATTGTATTGTGACCTTAACTTGTACTTTGACCTATGCTAACCGTACTGTAACCGCTATTTGTAAAAGACGATGTTACTGGGGTGTGTTATAGACGGGTAATTCGTATATAGAGAATTATAGCGTGGGTGACTGTATAGTTACGCCAAAGGGCATAATATTGATTATATAGTGACTGGTGTAGCAGCTGTGTGTGTACGGGAATTCCCTGAGTGTTTATTGTTATTGTGTACGTTTCACTTGGTAACCGTACCACGTGGTGCTGTTGCCAGAGGAAACGGGTGTGACTGTTGAATAGTACGCGTGTATAGTAATCGTTGTCGACGACGTTCCATTGTTAAATATGGGTGCGTCGCAGTCAACGATTCCGGATCCCTTAGGATGTATGGTTAAGAATTTTAAAAAGGGATTCAAGGTTTGTGATTTTGGGGTTAAGATGTCTTCTGTGCGTTTAGTTACTTTGTGCACTAGGGAGTGGCCTACTTTGGTTGCGGCATGGCCGCCACGTGGCAGTTTGGATCCAACTCTGGTACAGCGCTTACACGTGGCTGTATCAGGTAGGCCTGAACTTTACGGCCAGTTTCCTTATATTGACTGTTGGAGACAGGCCGTAAATGACTCGCCAAAATGGCTCCAGACATGCCACGAGGAGCAGTGTCGCCTCATGGTAGCTAGGACTTGTTCGTCCACTAGGACTGGTGTTAGGCCCATTTTGGACACGCCCCCTGAGTCCGAGATCCCTTTGCCGCCCCCTTACTTTCCGTTAAGAGGAAGTGACGCAAACGCAGGAAGTCCTGCACCCCTCCCCTCATTACCCCCATCCACTTCCGCTTCCTCCTCCAGTACAGGATCCACCCCCCCTCGTACTAAATCTCCCCTTCCGGAACCAGAACCCACCCCCATTAAAAACGAATATCCTGATTTGGCGCCACTTCAGACTTCCGGTCAAGCTTCATCTAGCTCGGCCCGAAGTGTTTTATTTACGACCTTTTCCCAAAACCAACCTCCCACATCCCCATACCCTATCTCTCCCCGACCGGAACCCATGACTGACGCCTCCCTACGTAGCCCCATCCAAACCCGACAGTTGACTGGTGCCCAACAATTAAAGCACTATCAGATGCCTCTTCGCCTAAATCCCGGGTCAGCTTATATCGATGCCGCAGGTCAAATGGCACACGCTGACCCAGTCTTCGTATATGTCCCATTTACCACTACCGACCTTTTAAACTGGAAGACCCATAATTCCTCGTATACTGAGAAACCACAAGCCATGACTGATCTGTTCACCTCAATAGTACAGACGCATAATCCGACATGGGCTGATTGCCAGCAGTTACTAATGACTTTATTTAACAATGAGGAAAGGACAAGAATAAATCAAGCAGCCATTAAAGCATTAGAAGATAGAGCCCGTGCTTTGAACCAAGCTAATCCAGCAGCATGGGCCGCAACACATTATCCCAACACTGATCCCGATTGGAATGTAAATGGTGCTGATATGGTTCAACTCAGAGCCTATAGAGACGCTATAATTGCTGGCATGAAAGCAGGAGGAAAGAAAGCCATTAACATGTCGAAGACAGTTGAGGTGATTCAGAAAAGCGATGAAGCACCCAGTGTCTTTTATGACCGATTATTGGAGGCATACCGCTTGTATACCCCCTTTAATCCGGAAGACGCAGACAATTCCCGAATGGTTAACTCCGCCTTTGTCAGCCAAGCTTACGGAGATATTAAGCGCAAGCTACAAAAGTTAGAAGGGTTTGCAGGTATGTCCATCACCCAACTAATGGAGGTAGCAAATAAGGTCTATATGAACAGGGATACAGAAAATAAGAAAGAGGAAGAGCGTAAGATGCGTAAAAAGGCTGATATGCTAGCGGTAGCAATCGCAGGCGTAGATAAACGGGGCCCAGATAGAGGCAATAATAGATGGAGTAGGGAGCCTTTGAGTAGGGATCAGTGCGCGTATTGCAAGGAAGAAGGGCATTGGAGGAACGAATGTCCGCAAAGAGAGCAGTACGAGAGAGACCTACCCAGGGCAGGCTACGGAAACTTTAGAGGCAGAGCGAGAGGTAGAGGAGGTCCCGGAGGGAGTAATGGTTATAGAGGGAGTAATGGGAACAGAGGAAGTGTTAGGGAAGACAGGTATATTCCAGCAGCGCAAAGGTCCCGCGATAGAGAAGGTAGGGACTTCGTAGGATTGGCTGACACAGTCATGGAGGACTATTGATACCGACCGGGCTCCATCCCCCTTGGTCGAGCGGAGCCTATGGTCGATGTATCAATAGGGGGGAAAAGGAGTGCATTCATGATCGACACTGGTGCTGAACATTCAGTGGTGACTAATCTAGTTGCTCCTCCATCTGGAAGGACTATTACTGTGATAGGAGCAACTGGAAGAAGTGCTGAAAGACCGGTTCTTAAAAGTCGACTCTGTACATTGGGAGGCCACGTAGTAAAACACCAATTCCTTTATATGCCTGAATGTCCAGTCCAATTGCTGGGACGTGATATGCTATCAAAATTACAAGCGCAGATTACGTTCCTACCAAATGGAACAACATCTTTGAAGTTTAATGGACCTTCAGGTATTATGACTTTATCCGTACCAAAGGAAGAAGAGTGGCGACTTTATACAGTGTTGACTAGCCAAAACCCTAGGAGTGATGAGACATTGTTTAACATACCAGGAGTTTGGGCAGAGAACAACCCACCAGGACTGGCCCGTAATATTCCACCTATAAAAATTGAACTGAAACTTGGGGTTTATCCAGTAAGCCTAAGACAATACCACATCCCACAGAAGGCTAAGAAGAACATCCAATCCTATCTGGATAAGTTCATACGGTATGGTATCCTAAAATTCTGTACTTCCCCCTGGAACACCCCATTGCTGCCTGTTCAAAAGCCCGGTACAGATGAGTATCGACCTGTGCAGGACTTAAGAGCAGTCAATGATGCGGTTGTTAGTATACATCCAGTTGTACCCAATCCATATAACCTGCTTGCTTTAATTCCGGGCGGGGCTACTTACTTCACAGTCTTAGATCTCAAAGATGCCTTCTTTTGCCTCCGAATTGCCGCAGAAAGTCAATGTATTTTCGCTTTCCAATGGGAGAACGCTGTAACGGGCTCAAAACGCCAAATGACTTGGACAAGACTGCCCCAAGGGTTTAAAAATTCACCTACCCTATTTGGCTCAGCCCTAAGTCAAGATCTACTGGATTTCGAGTCTATCCCAGGAGAATGTGTATTGTTACAATATGTAGATGACTTGTTGATAGCAGCAGTTACAAAAGAAAAATGTCAGCAAGCAACGCACGATCTACTACACATTCTCTGGAAGGCAGGATACAAGGTGTCTAGAAAGAAGGCTCAGTTGTGTTTGCCAACTGTCAAGTATCTGGGATTCCATATCTCTGAAGGTCAAAGGATTATGGGGCCAGAGAGAAAAGAAGCTGTCTGCCAAATACCAATACCCAAGAATAGAAGACAAGTGCGAGAATTCTTGGGGGCAGCAGGCTTCTGTAGGATATGGATTCCCAGCTATGCGATACTAGCAAAACCTCTGTACGCAGCTATCAAAGGTACAGAGCACGACCCCTTCTTATGGACCCAAGAACAGCAAACGGCATTTGAAGATGTGAAGAAGGCTTTGATGAGTGCCCCAGCATTAGGTCTACCTGATCACACACGACCATTCTACTTATATGTACACGAGCAAAGAAGAATGGCTGTGGGAGTATTGACACAGTACTTGGGATCATGGCAAAGACCTGTTGCCTACATGTCTAAGCAATTGGATGCAGTGGCCAGCGGACTTCCACCTTGTCTAAGAGCCGTAGCTGCAGCCGCCCTGCTAGTAGCTGAAGCCGATAAACTCACTCTGGGTCAAGAACTTTATGTACGAGTTCCACATGCAGTACAGACGTTGTTGGATTACAAAGGAAATCATTGGTTTAGTAACAGCCGTATGACCAAGTATCAAGCAATGTTGTGTGAAAACCCAAGAGTGCATTTAGAGACTGTAAACACCTTAAATCCAGCTACCCTTTTGCCACAACCTACTGAAAGTCAACATGATTGTTTGGAAGTAATGGATGAAGTATTCTCAAGTAGACCAGATCTTCGTGATTTTCCCATCCAGAACCCCGATGTTCAATATTATACCGATGGCAGTAGTTATGTGAAAGAAGGGATCCGCTATGCAGGATATGCAGTAACAACAATAGACAAGGTGATAGAAGCCCGGCCACTGGCGAAAGGAACATCAGCACAAAAGGCAGAATTAATAGCACTAACACGAGCGTTACAATTGGCTGAAGGTTTAAGAGTAAATATCTATACGGACTCTAAGTATGCGTTTTTAACCACTCATGCCCACGGAGCTCTGTATAAAGAAAGAGGACTACTGAATTCAGAAGGCAAAGAAATCAAGTACGCAGCTGAAATCCTACAACTATTGGAAGCAGTGTGGGAGCCGAAAGAAGTCGGTATTATACATTGTCGAGCGCATCTGAGAGGAGATGGTGATGTAACCAAGGGAAATCGGATGGCAGATAGTGCAGCTAAGCGTGCTGCTGAATCAGGAAGACAGGAGTATGTGGGGCATATAGCTGCTCTAATACCAACCCCACTGTCTCAATGGACTCCAGTTTATACAACTCAAGAAGAGGAGTGGTTAAAGACTGAACCGGGAAAGTATCTGGAGAACAAGTGGTATCAGCTAGAAGATGGAAGAATAGTTATACCAGCATCGCTAGCGGTAGAAATTGTCCAAAATTATCATAACGGGACACATTCTGGGAGAGACAGTACTGAAGAATCTCTTAGAAAACATTTCTACATACCAAGATTGTCCAACTTGACTCAGGCCATTGTACGCAGATGTGTAACGTGTGCTAAGAATAATGCAAGACAAGGACCAGTAAAGCCACCAGGAGTCCAGTTTATGGGGGGACTCCCCATGTCCGATCTACAAATAGACTTTACAGTGATGCCTAAATCGGGTGGACATCGTTACCTGCTGGTAATTGTGTGCACCTATTCAGGCTGGGTAGAAGCATGTCCTACTCGTACCGAGAAAGCAGGAGAAGTTGTGAGATTCCTGCTACGAGAAATAATACCCCGATATGGACTACCCTGTTCTATAGGATCGGACAATGGTCCAGCTTTTGTTCACCAGTGCCTACAACAACTGACTCATATGCTTGGTATAAAGTGGAGGCTTCATACTGCATATAGACCCCAGAGTTCTGGTAAGGTAGAGAGAATGAATAGAACTATAAAGAACCAGTTGGCTAAAATGTGTCAGGAAACCCAACTTAAGTGGAACGTTCTCTTACCTATAGCTCTATTGCGAATCCGCAGTACCCCTACCAGAAGGATGGGCCTCTCTCCTTTTGAAATTATGTATGGGCGTCCACCTCCCGTACTTGGTAACTTAAGGGGGGACTTGAGTCAGTTGGGAGAAGGAATTACCCGGCAGCAGGTTGTAGAGTTGGGTAAGACTATGGAGGAGGTACAGAAATGGGTACAAGATAGATTACCTGTGAATATTTATCCCCCTGTTCATAATTATCATCCAGGAGACCAAGTGTGGATTAAAGAGTGGAATAATGTACCGTTAGGGCCCAAGTGGAGAGGTCCTTATGTTGTTCTTTTGTCTACCCCTACAGCGATAAAAGTAGCAGAAGTGACTCCGTGGATACATCACTCCAGGGTTAAACCAGCAGCAGTCGATTCTTGGCAAGTTACAGCAGATCCAGAGAATCCCTGCAAGATCCGGTTGAAACGCACTACTCAGTCGGAGTAACGAGGAATTATTGTGGATTACAAATTTTATTGTTACAGGTGTAAGTGAGAAGGCCATAATAAAGCCTGTCCTCTTACCATCACATAGTGTATAAGCCAGGAAAGTCCCGAAGGGACACCTGTGAAGACGAGCAGAACTCCATTCCCTGCAGCCCTCACATCCTGGAAGCTGAGGTTCCATCGCACGGACGAAGACTGAGGATGACGGCGAAAGATGTGCTTTTGATTGTGTTTATTTACATGTGTTTTTATATTCAGGAAGGTAGAGGTACCGACACTCCTAGCTGTGAGGTATGCATTAAGACTACGAGAACAGGTAACCATATTTCCCAAACCCTAATTTGGCATTCACAATACGAATGTAAAGGAGATGTATCAAGATGTAGATACTTAAATATAGACTATAGTGTATGCCATTTAGGAGTAGGAGAACCTAAGTGCTTCAGTCCGGAGTATCAGCCTCGTACAATTTGGTTGACTCTCAGGAATGGAGATCCTCAGGGGACCCTAATTAATAAGACGGTGTTAGAATCCGTACATTCTTCGGGTGTTCTGCTATTTGATGCGTGTAAAGCGATATCGAGTGGTAGAAAGCCGTGGAATGTATGTGGGGATCTTAGATGGGAGAGGACGTATGGGTCTAACGATAAATACATTTGTCCCAGTAGCAAAAATAAATATGTGAGTCCTAGATGCCCAAATAAAGACTATAACTTCTGTCCATATTGGTCTTGTGTGGGGTGGGCGACTTGGGGACAGACAGTAGATAAAGACATGATAGTGACTAAGTTGCCGACTAGCCCATATTGTAAGTCTATGGAATGCAACCCAGTCCATATACTTATTAATAACCCCGACAAGTTCTTAGATAAGTATGGAAATTTATTTGGGTTTCAGATATACGGGACGGGTTTAGATCCTGGGACATTATTGTTTATAGGGATAGAGACTGATACGGTATCCTCCCAGACTCATCAAGTATACCATTCCTTTTATGAAGAGATGAGCATAGATAATAAGATCCCCCATAATGCTAAAAACCTGTTCATCGATTTAGCTGAAAGTATTGCCGGTAGTCTTAATGTTACCAACTGCTATGTGTGTGGAGGTACTAACATGGGAGACCAATGGCCTTGGGAAGCAAAGGAGGTAATGTCCGGTTCTGAGGCAGTTGACCAACTAATATCTGCACCAGCCGATTATCATTTGAGTGTTAGAGGTAAATCTGAGTGGAGATTAAAGACCTCCATCATAGGTTATGTTTGCATAGCAAGGAAAGGAATAATGTATAATACTTCTGTAGGAGAATTAACTTGTCTAGGGCAAAAAGCTTATGATGATGATACAAAGAATACAACTTGGTGGTCGGCTTCAAATGTCTCGGAACCATCTAACCCGTTTGCTAGATACGCCAATTTAAAGGACGTGTGGTTTGATCTATCCATCACATCAACCTGGAGAGCCCCAGCAAATTTGTACTGGATCTGTGGTAAGAAAGCCTATTCAGAGCTGCCACAGGACTGGGAAGGGGCATGTGTGTTGGGTATGCTCAAACCATCCTTCTTCTTGTTACCGATTGAAACAGGTGAGACTTTAGGTGTTAAAGTGTATGATGTGAATCATAGGAAGAAAAGGGGACCCATAGAGATAGGTACCTGGGAAGATAATGAATGGCCTCCCCAGCGTATCATAGATTATTATGGGCCAGCCACGTGGGCTGAGGATGGTACCTTTGGTTATAGAACCCCTATTTATATGCTCAACCGTATTATAAGATTACAGGCGGTGGTTGAGATTATCACTAATGAGACATCACAAGCGCTCAATCTTCTAGCGAAGCATAACACCAGGATGAGGACAGCAGTCTACCAAAATAGATTAGCCTTGGATTACCTTTTGGCAGTAGAGGGAGGTGTATGTGGGAAGTTTAACCTAAGCAATTGCTGTCTTCAAATAGATGACGAAGGGCAAGCAATAGCTGAGCTTACTAGCCATATGGTTAAACTAGCGCATGTGCCTACTCAGGTATGGAAAGGGTACAATCCAAGTAGTTGGTTTGGTAGCTGGTATGAGTGGTTTGGAGGGCTTAAGGCAGTGGTAGGTGGAGTCCTACTGATTTTACTGTTGTGTCTACTCCTACCGTGTCTTATACCCTTAGTAGTTAGGTCTGTGCAAAGCCTGATAGGAAGTATAGCAGAGAGGAAGGCTGCTGCACAGATAATGGCGATATATAAATATAAGGCTCTAGATCAGGGAGAACCAATGCAAGAAGATGAATGTTGAAGATTCACATCATAAGATAAGTCTGGTCTGGTTCAAGGTAACTTGCGGTGTAAGCAAACCAAGGTTAAGTGATGCCTCAAGTAATTGTAAAATATCAAGAGGCATCAAAGGGGGGAATGTGGTGGAATCTCGGTAAAAATAAATTTAGTAGGCCGAGATTACCACGTGGCATGTGTACGTGCATATGCTGACGTATCGATCAGTTGGTTGCACGAGGCAAGATACGATCAGTAGTGTACGGAGCATGTGCAAGAATACAGGATATAGTATTCCCCCTCCTCCATTGTGCTGGACAAGCCATGCGGTCAAACAGGAAGTTAATTCTTATTTGTGTTGATTGGTCAAGGGAATGTGCGGGTGGAGCTTAATATGGGAGGAGTTATATGCCTATATAAGGAGCCTGCACTATTGTCCGGGGCTCAGAATTTGCTGTATTTTGGTGACGCTAGTCCCTCTGAGTCCCGATCGGTGATCCAATAAAGAATCTCTTCCTTCCTGAAGAAACCTGTGCCCATCTCTCTGTGCTTGGCTTCCGTCAGTTTCTCCGGTATCAGTTTAGGGTCGGTTTTGGCAAGCTGGTCTTCGAGAAGAAGGTCACTGAGTCTCTGGAACTCTATATTGTCCTTACCGGATATCGTTGGGAAATTTTCCAATCGTTTAAGCAATGCATTCTCTATGGCTTCAGGACTACCATAACTCTGTTCTAGACGTTCCCATGCAGCGGTGAGACCTGCTGTTGGATTGTCGATGTAGACTGACCTGAGGCTCTTGACACGTTCTGTAGATTGTGGGCCAAGCCACCTGATCAGCAGATCCAGCTCCTCGGCAGCAGAAATACCAAGATCACCTATGGTAGTTTTAAAGGCTGCTTTCCAGCTTCTGTAATTTTCAGGATGGTCATCGAAGCTTACTAGGCCTGACTTGGTGAGCTCTCTTCGAAGTATATACTTTACGAACTCTGCTGTATCAGTTGTCTCTGACTTTACGTAGGAGGTCGCTGGTTGGATGTTGCGCATTGCGTTGTTTATGGTATTGTTGTAAAGAGACGTTGGAAGATATGGTGCAGCAAGGGCGTTCAGCTGAGTTGTTGGAATAAAGTCTGGAACGGTACTATTAGCAGGAGATTGGTGACTTGCTTGCAGATTGGTGTGCAATTCTGTGACATATGCAGAATCAGCATGACAGTCAGGCGCTGTTCTGGGGTGGTTTTGCATGTAGGAAGTTGCTGGAACAGCTTTTGCCTGGTGGTGTGGTGAAGTCCTTACGTTGTCGTGAAGAATGGAGGCAATTGAGTGCTCGCTGCTGTGGTTTAGAACATAGTTCTTAGTGCGTTCGAAAGGATCTTCCATATCTGCCTTGATGCTGACCCTTTCACTAGCATTTTCCTCTGCACCGATAGCTTGTTCCAAAATCTTTAGTCTTGCTGCAGCTGCCTCGTAGTTGCTCTGTACCTTTAAAGCTTCAATTGCTGCCCTTTGACGTGCTGTCTGAGCTTCCATTGCTGCCCTTTGACGTGCTGCTTTAGACGCTGCCTCAGCTTCCATTGCTGCCGCTTCGGCTTGCATTGCTGCAGCCTCGGCTTGCATTGCTGCAGCTTCAGCCTCCATGTCTGCTCTCTTTTTTGCATATGCGGCCTGTACTTTGCTAGCCTCTGCTTCGGCTCGGGCGTTTATAAGCTGTTCACTAAGCGTTGAGTGCCTTGAACTTCGAGATCTAGCGGAACTTTTAGAATGTCTGGTGGATACGGATCTGTGAGATGCAGTGTCCTGTGGCTGCGTTAATTTTGCTTCTGCCTTTGCTTTGGTTAGCAGGATAAAGCTTTCTCTTTCCATGTTAAGAAGCTGGACATTGTTAAGTTGCTCTAATGATTCCTCAGTGTTAATGTTTTGCAGAATAGTTTTATATTTATTGCTTGTAGTCTGGTACAGTTCATATGAAGCAGAGAGATGCTTTATGGCGCCCTCTAGTTGCAGTACCTTATGGCTGGGGCATGAAATCACATCAATGTGGGTGAGGATTTTATCCCAAATCTGCTTCAAACTAGTTGCTAGTTCAGTTCTCATGGATTCATAGTTCTCTTTAACCTTCCAAGTGGGTTTCACAGAGCGTTTAGCCAATGCACTGGGCTCTGGGTCCTCATCCTGGCTTTCTCCATGTGTTGCATGCTGTGGTGTTTCATCACATACTGAGCCTTTTCCACTCATGATGGCCTGAAGTACACAAGCCTGGCTGTAGCAGTGAAGTGTGTCTGTAACAAGCTGTGCTGGGGTTCTCATACAATACACACAGTTACACTTCCATATGATCTGTCCTGTGACACAGCAATCTCTGTACAAGCTGCTGGATACGTTCTTTTACTATTCTGGACCGGCTGCAAAGGCTATAAATGTGTTTTTCAGGAGCACATGGCGCTCATTGCCCTGATGAGATTATTCATACCAAATCACCTTCCCAGATAGTTTACTCAGTCACAACTCACATGTAAGAAGATCTGGCGCTGTTTATTCGTCGTATGATCTGTAGAATGTGCAGTTACAACAGGTAAAATAACGATTCTTCCATACAGGTAGGAGAGATATCACAAGTCACATTTAGATGTACAGCATAGAATACACTGGAACAGGAAAGGGGGAGGGGAGAATCTGAAGCATCATGCAAACTATGGAGTGGCCCAAGAGACAAACTTAAGATGCACATTAAAGAAACAGTACATTATAATAAAACAATATCATGTAACATGACAGTGTGGTCCGGCGTTGTGCCGTCAGTGGGGGCGAGTTTGCGGCCCAGAGTTGTGTAGGCTTGTAGGATAAAAGAAAAATAATAAAAAGAAGAGGTACAGAACGAAATCTAGTGTATAAACAAGCACGTTAGTTAAAGTAGGGGATTTCGGTGGAGTATATTTCTGGCTTAGGAGCCAGCTCCGTGTAGTGAGGCTGAGATATGGTGGGAGCTGTTTGGAGCTGGGGGGGTAGGGTGGTATATTGGAGCCAATTGTCCGGGTTATTCCCGGTGTCTATAGTGGGTGCCTATTATCCCTTTATATAAGTAGTCAGAGCGTCTGAAATATATGAAACATGGGAGATAGGTGTGGGAGGCAAATAACAACTTATAAAACATAGGTATACAGCCGGCAGCTGGTAGTTCAGGTCTTTTTCCGGCGGCACCCTCGCTGGTCGGAACAAACGGGATGACATTGGCCGGGTCCCAAGCCATTGTTTTCGGCGGGGTTGCAAGTCCAAGTTTGGCCACCACAGTGTCCATCTCTGCTATGTCCTTGACCTGCTGTTCAGTGCCCTGGTGTTGTATTATAAGCACATGAGCTGGTCCCCATCGGTATGGCACCCCGCTGGCCTGTAGTAGCGTTGTCAGCGGTCTGAGGGTTTGCCGCCATCGCAGGGTTGTGCGTGACAGGTCTGAGTAGAACGCTATGTCCATGCCCTCAAAGCTGAGTGGAGTCTTCCCCTTTATGGCATCCATAAGTGCTGCTTTATCCTGCCCGTTTTGGAGCTTGATTAAGAGATCGCCGGTTGTGGCGCCTGTGAGCTGTGGAGGTTTGGGCAGGCGAAACATGCCATCCAGCTGTATCCCCTTCGCTTGTCTGTGAGGCAGTAAAGTGGAGAATAGCCTGCGGAGGAAATGGGGCATTTCAGCTGGGGACACCGTGTCGGAAATACCTCTGACTTTGATGTGTTTCCACCTGCGTTTATCTTCTATGTCGGCTATTTGGTGGGACATTGCAGCGTGGGCCATGGTGAGGTCTCTCACCTGTGTCTGGAGGTCAAGCACCTCTGCTGTATGAGTTTGCGTGAGTTGTTCTACTGTGGTGAGGCGGGCTGTGAACTCTCTTACATCTCCCCTTACTTGGGATATCTCTGCTGACAACGACTGGCGTAAGTCCGCGAGGAGAGCGGTGAGTATTGCTGTAGTGATCGGGTGATCCAGCGGCTGTGCTGGCTTTGCAGGCTGTGCTGGCTGTGCAGGCTGTGTGGGCTGTGCGGGCTGTGCAGGCTGTGCGGGCTGTGCAGGCTGTGCAGGCTCTGCTGGCTGTGCTGGCCTCCGAAATCCCAGGGTCTCTGAGTAATGCAGCATGGTATCTTCTGAACCATCAGAGTAGTCATCGAAGTCGGCAAAGTCAGCCGCCATCTTGGGTCCCGCCGGGCCATGCGGCCTCCGCAAGAGATCGCCTATATCGGCAGATTGCCTGGGCCGATCTGGTCGCAATTTTTTTGTTTTCTTCCCCATTAGTGTTGGGGTGTCGTCTGGCCTTCTGTCAGTGCCAGTGGCAGCGTTTTCGGGCTGAGTTTGGGGCTTTCGGGATCCTGCTTGCCGGAGCCCTGTGAGTGTGCGACCGTTCAGGTTAAGCGTTGGCTCCGCCCTCCGTGTGACACAATTCTACGTGTAGGATCAACTAGTAATCCTGACACAAATGTAATCATTACAGTGGAGCAAAGAGGGAGAGGAGGAAAGGAAAATTGAGGCTCTATAAAGGAAAAACAAATGTGCAAGGCCTAACGATGAATGTTGGGGCACGTTTCTGTGATTTGAAAGATGTATACCGGGAAAGAAGGAGAGTACCAAACTCATCTAGTAAAAAACTGTGTGAGAAGCGAGGTCAGCGGTAAATGTTTTACATGACGGATGGTATAATGATTGTTGTCAAGAGAGAAATAGAAGCATCCCAGTAAGAATGAGGTCAAGAGAAAATGAGGGAGAGGAAACTTAGTGCAGGAGAGGAGGAAAATAGTAAAGGAAGAGGAGGTAGGGAAAAACAGCTGGGCAAGCTACATTGTCTTTGTGTATTCTAGTAACAGGAGACAGCAGTATAATGAGAAAAAACTGTGATCCTGTGTTGTTGTACTCATTAACATTGGAAGTGGCCTTATATTAAGACTAAATATGTATAATTGTAATAAAACCAATAAAACAGTCTGAGAACACCCCTCTGCCACGAGGGTGGAGCATGAGAGACTGCTTTTGAAATAAGAGATCTATTGAGCCACTGAAATACAACAACATGGGTGAACGTTGTGGTGGACCTTGTAACATTCCCTGAGGAACACCCGACCACCTTAACCGCAATTAAAGGATTAACTCAAGTGCTTTCCTTGGGTGACTGCCATTTGTATAACTGAACGCATGTGGTCCAGTGTGAACATAGTCAGCGGTACTTGGTCATCAAGTGTGTGGAACTCATTTCGGCTACACAATCTCACAAAACCCAGCAGAGATTGTACTGCTGCCCATACAACTGTCACGGTTCGCACTGTACCAGGCGTGGCCAACACTTCTCAGGAGCTGGCTGGGATTGAACCTGGGTCTGCTTCATCACAGTCAGTGATTTTACCTAATTGCCACTTCTCATGTTCATTCTGGTTCATTTCTCATGCTATGGTATCTGCATCTCTAAGCCTGGACTACTATCACACCTGAATGTGGTTCCTGACTAAGTAGCTTATTAGCTACCTTTGTAAGCCCTGCCTTGCCACTTCCTCCTTGTTAGATCATTTTGTGACCTGTCTTGGAAACTGTTTAGTTCATCTGACTCCTGCTTTGACCTTCAGAACTGTTTACCGTATTTTCCTGATTTCCGCCTGCCCTGAGCACTGGATCCGTACCTGACTACACTATTGGAATTCCCTTGTCTGATCTGCGTACCCAGGAGTACTTTTCCTGCAAAGCCCCAATGCATTGTTTCATAACCTTGGAGATTCTTAGAGTCTCTTTGGTTCGTATTATACTGCAAGGGTGTGCCCTAATTGATCACTTCGGACTCCCACCTCCAGGTAAGACCCTTACATAATGACCGAACCACCATAGAGTCCGCAGAGTTAAGCAAAACCCTCACAGCCCTGACCCAGCAAGTGTCCCAGGTAACCAAGGCACTGCATGAACTGCAGCAAGATTTGGTATCTCTTAAAGGGAAGGTACACTGTGTCCAGGAACCTGTATTGACTGAACCAGTAGTTGCCCTACCTGACAAGTTTTCTGGAATCCGCTCTAAATATAACACTTTCAAGATTGATTGCGAGGTTCTCTTCTCCCTAAAGCCACACACTTATGCCACAGACTTTTTAAGAGTGAGAACAGTGGGGGGCATGGCTAACCACCAGTGGGAGAAGTCACATTGAGTAAGAGCTCCATACCTGTTAAGCCCAACAGCACACTACTAACGGCTGACCTGCCACAAAAAAGCCCGGACCTTACCAAGCTGATGGCACTGTCAAAACAGTTGAAGATCACAGACCCCATGCGCCAGTCCTAAAAAGACCCTGTTAAACTAATTCAAGATGGCGATGAAGGCGCGTACTCAGTCAGACAGGCCCTCAGTGCCAGACCACGCTCTGTATCCTCCAGAGGATGCTGCGGTCACAGAGAGGAATATTTCCTTTATGCTACAAGACTTGAAAAAGACACATCAGGCCGGTTTTCAAAAACTGGCGAGAGATGTCAGGAAATAAATAATTGACCTGGGAGGCAGAACAAACCATCTTGAACACAAGACGGAAGAGCTGTGTGCCGCCCATAACTCTGTTGCAGATAAACTGCAGCAATTGGAGGAAGAGCAAACAGCCTTAAGGCACAAGATCGCCGATATAGAAGACCGCTCACGGTGTAATAATATACACTTCCGCGGGATAGCAGACTCGGTCACAAATGAGAAACTACCCAACTACCTCAAAGCTTTGTGTAAGACCATGCTACCGCAATTAGAAGATACAGCATGGGTATTTGACAGGGTGCACCGTCTACCTTGACCACAGCATTTCACACACGACACCCCCAAAGACACCATCGAAAGATTTCATTACTTCCACTCAAAGGATGTACTCCTCACAGCTGCCAGCAAAGCAACATCATTGCCGGAGCCATATCAACACGTCACCATCTTTGCTGATCTGTCGGCATCCATGATGGCTTGATGCAGGGAATTCATCACGGTCACCAACAGCCTCCGCAACAACAACATGTCATATCGTTGGGGTTATCCCACAAAACTGCTTGTCTGGCGAGGCGGCAGAATGACACCGCTCTTGGAACCGGATGTAGGCTTGGCCAAGTTGAAGGAATGGGGCCTGTTCAGATTTGTGGACTCAGATTCCCCCCCTGATGCCTCTCCATCTAGAATCCGTCCGGAGTGGCAGACGGCGGGTTCATCACCGCAGCATGCCCAGTGAGGAAGAGCATGTAACATCTAAGCCATTCCCAACAAGCAGTGCATCAATACATGAGTATATAATATTGTGTGTAGTACATTCTACCTAAGTGGATCTATCTAAGTTTTGGGTTAATCAGGACTGATCAGCTATAAACCCACTGTTTAACAAAGTTGTTACCTTTACCATGTATAGAGCAGCGATTGCATCCTACTTGGCAGCAGTTTATTCTACCAATTGTTAAGCATGGAAATAGGTTGTACGGAATAGTATTGGCGATTTAAGTGTAATTAACAATCAGACCCTGCTATTACTTAGACCAGGGGTAGGCAACCTTTTAGAAGCATTGTGCCGATATAGGATTGTGATGTCCCGTAGCGTGCCGGTCCTATTTTTTTTTTTTTTAATCAAGGTGTGTATGCTGCCGGATTCTGCTTGTGTTATTTTTACTGTAATTGCTTTGTATTGCTGTATTTGTGCGTATATGCAGGGCCTTCTTTAATAGTGACTGGACCCTGGGCAAAGCATTTGCTTAGGGCCCCCTGGACCCTGTACCTCAACGCAGTGGCGGACCTAAAGTAGAGAGGTGCAAGAATTTTTGGGGGTCTCCCTGTTGCACGGGTGATTAAAAGGTAGATCCCCATCTGTCGTGCAACTCCAGAAATGCATTGATAGCTGGGGCTCTACCATTTACACATGTTTGGAGGTCTGTATTTAGCACTAAGCAGTTTTTGTTTGTTTGAATGTAAACAGGTTTTTGTATGGAATTTGTTTGTACGTGGTGTTGGCGTGATTGCAAGCATGTATTTGTGTAGTGTTTTTGAATGCAGGGGTGTATTTACATATAATTTTGGTGTGTAACACAGACATGTGTATATACGTAGTGTTGAGGTTTGAATGCAGAGGTGTATTTGTGTGTAGTGTTAGTGTGTGAATGCTGAGATGTATGCACATATACACACACAGAGATATATACACACTGAAATGCGCACACACACACACACACAGATACACACACAGACATACTGACACACACAGACATGCTGACATACAAACATACTGACACAGACATACTGACACACAGACACACACAAAGACATAGTGACACACAGACACACACAAAGACATACTGACACATGCTGACACACAGACATGCTGACACACACAGACATACTGACACACATACTGACACACACAGATATGACACACATACATACAGACACACTAACACACACACACAATGACAGACATATTGACACAGACATACACTTTAAAACCCACCCTCCAGTTTCCTACCTTTCCTGCTGGTGGTTGAAGGTATTGGGAGTTGGGGTCTAGCGCTCTCGGCCAGCCCCCCTCCAATCTGCCTACTCTTCTTTCCCGCGCGCTCCTCTCTTTGTGGGAGGAAGTGATGTGCGGCCGTCACTTCCTCCCAGCCTGCTGCCGAAAAGCAAGGGGCCCGCTTGCGCTGTTAAAGCGCCTCAGCGTGCAGCGGGCCCCTGCTGACAGAAGCCCACCAGGTGGTCCTTTGAGCATGGGCCACCCGGTGGGCCTCCTTAGTGTGCAGATTACCGGCCAGAGGGTTAGAAATAGTTGAGGCCAGCAGGGCTCACAGTGCAGCTGCCCAGTTTGCCCTGCGTTAAAGTTGGCCCTGCGTATATGAGCTATTATATTGTTTATGTTCATGAGTAGTTTATGGTATTGTGTATGATACATATGAATGTGGGCTGTGTATGGGGGCCGCTTGTGCAATTGTGTGTGTGTGTGGATGGATATGTCACAGTGTGTGTTTGGTAGTGTGTGGGGGCTTTTTGGGGTATTGCATGTGAGGTTGTGTGCATGTATGTGGATTGTAAGTGGTGTTTCGTTTGTGCGGATTGTGTGTATGTTTGTGTGTGGGCTGTCCGTATTATTTGTATGAGGGGAGGGTTATTCTGCATTTCTGTGTATATCTAGCAGTGTGTGTGGCTTCCCTGGGTTCCAGTGGGGGCCAGGCAGGCCAGGTACAGGTCAAGGACAGGAGCTGCAACAGCAGCTGCAGGCTGCTCTGCTACAGTGTGGATTCCTATTCACAAGTGCTCTGAGATCACTACCTCTACGTCCTGCAATGCATAAATTGAGGATTGTCCTTCACCACCTTCTCGGATTAGCAGATATCTGAAGTTTTACTGGGACTCCTGATAGGCCAGAGCCTGTTTGGCTCTAGCAGCCTTGAGTGCCGTGCAAAGGCACCTCGAGTGCCGTGCATGGCACTAGTGCCGTAGGTTGCCTACCCCTGACTTAGACGCTTAAATGTTACGTTAAATATATGTGAGATTCAACTGGTTTACCCCTATGCCGTTCTATGTAGAACAGGGAATAACTAGTGCCTTTCATACTATAGGGGTTTGTCTCACGCCATAGGTAGAGCAGGTTTTCCAAAAGCTTTCCACATGGGGGGGGGGGAGGGGGCGAGCTCCATGAGGATCAATACCATATGGCTTGTGCCGTACAATGGATCATGATGCTTGTTGGAATCATTATATCTAATGATCAGTGAGATGCAAAGTTAGGTAGTTGCATTAAACAAAAAACACAACACAACAAAAAACAAAAACAAAAAACAACGAACAAACGAACGGTTATGGTTTAACTTAATTTACCCAATAGGGACCACACAGTTATGAGATGTATCGGCCAAAATAATAATAATAATAATATATATATATATATGCAGTTTAAGGGCTACACAGTTGGTGGTTACCCCCATGACCCCTACGACCGACCCCCTAGGCAACACATTGCCACCCAAATTTTGGTCACCTTCCTTGCTTTAAGGGCAAGGAGCCTGTACATAAGTTCGAACTTTTTGATGTTTACATAGCATCTAAGAGGCATGTTACATTCCCATTTTTCTGTTGGTCTTCCTCCCTTCACTTCATTCTGTTGTCACAGTGCCCATGCCCGCATAATGAGACATACTACATACATACCTCTAACATGCCTACCTGGAATCCTTCACCCAACAATTCCACCCTGTACGGGATAATGAGCAGGTTTGCAGACTTTAATGAGATTTGTAATAATATCTATGGCAGTAAACACATTAACGTGCCTATCCCTGAATGTGAAACGTCTCAATTGTCCTTATAAATGAAGACTGGTAGCCCACGAAATGAATAGAACCAAAGCAGCAATAATCTGCTTTGAAGAAACACATTTCTGTGCACATAAGACTATATATTTCCATCCTAAAAAATATTCCTAGGCCTTCCATGCACTCTCATCATATAAATCAAAAGGAGTATCAATCTTTCTCCACTTGGATTGTTTTTTTTTTATCTGCATGACCAATATAAAGATGAGCTAGGGAGGGTCTTGATTTTAGCAGGTACATTGAATGGTTATAAAATCACGATCGCCTCACTTTATGCAGCAAACGAGGCTCAGGTACCCTTCCTACGTAAAGCTTTAAAAAAAATAAAAAAAAATATGTCAATGAAATTTAGTCACACCATAATCTGTGAGGACTTCAATTGCACCCTTGATCCTACTTTAGATGTAAAAAGGGAAATTGACAAATGCCCAACAAAAATTTCTATATCCCATTGCCAAACCATATCTAGGATGTTGAATACTTATGAACTGTATCATACTTGGCGAGGGCTATACGAAGCAGAAAAAGAATACAAGTTCAATTCCCCAGTACATGCCACATAGTCAAGAATAGACATGTGCATAGTAGACAAATTAACACTGTCTAACGTGGCGAAGTATCAATAGGCTTAAGGACATTGTCGGACCATGCCCCAGTTACTGTCACCTTTAGCTCACTATATCCAGTCAAGGGTAGAGGCAAGTGGAGACTAAATGAATCACTTCTAGATAATGAAAAGGCGAAACCCAAGATTGCTACAATTATTTTGGATTATTTTCTACATAACCTGTCCACAGATTGTTCCACCTCCACAGTGTGGTTAGCACATGAAGCTGTCATGAGAGGCAAATTCATCCAACTCAGTTCTAGAACGAAAAGGTAGACAAAGACACAGCAGATCAGCTGCGTAAGGACACCCTGAACAAGATTAAACTGACCAAGTGTCAGGATTACTAGTTGATCCAGCACGCAGAAATGTGTCACACCTAGGACCTTAGAATGGCTGGACTTAATACACCTAAGAATAGTCAATATATTAGCCGAGGTCAGGGACACAGAATGGCACACAGCAATAAGGAAAAGCCAATAATCAAGGATACCAGAAGTCAGGGAAGTAAAAATGAAGCCAAAGTCAATAACCAGAACCACACGATCAGGAACGCACTCTCGGATAACCATCTAAGGGAAACCATGACAGGGCAACGAAGAAACGTGAAAATTAGTTTAAATAAGACTCCTTCAGATCCGATTGACCGATTGGCCTTTGACCCCAGAACGTGCGTGCGTGTCCTTTGCATGACGTCACACGCACGTTGATGTTGTCAATACCATTTCTATCCCAATTAGTCTCGGTAGAACAGGCTGGATTTGTCCTGGGCAAACAGGTTGGAGATAATACCATACACTTTTTGAATCTAATTAACTGGGCCAAATCTAGCAAACAAAGCGGTGTGGTACTGGCTTTAGATGCAGAAAAAGCATTTGATCGCTTAAACTGGTAATACATGCAAACCACAATCGCAAACCTTTATCAACAGCATAATGGCTTTATATCAATCTCCCATGGCAAGGGTATTTAACTCTGGGTTTCTATCCAAACCCTTCGCAATCTCCAACGGCACGTGCCCAGGTTGCCCACTTCCCAGTTGATATTTATCCTGTGTCTTGAACCTCTTATCCGACACATCAAATCACACAACGCTATCATGGGCCTCAAAACACCAATAGGGGAGCAGGGAATCACACTGTTTGCGGATGACATTCTGCTGTTCTTAACCCAACCAGAACAATCAATACCCCATCTCTTAACTCTTCTGGCCCGATATGGTCGAGTCTCCTTCTACAAAAACAATGCAACCAAAACTCAAGCTTTATCAATATGAACACCCCACACGACATTGCTTAGCTTAAAACAAAAGTACCCATTTGACTGGAGGAAATCCTCCTTGAAATACCTAGGAATCAACCTCCTAAAATCCCAGCAACATGTGTTGCGGCAAAACCCCATCGCACATATGCATAAGTTAAAGACACAACTAGACAATTGGAAGGATAAGGAAATTTCCTGGCTAGGGCGAATCAACACTATTAAAATGAAGGCTCTACCCCATGTCCTTTATCTCTTCTGTACTCTCCCAATATCAGTGCCTAACAAAATACTGAACACAATACAAGCCACGTTCAATGCCCACATTTGAAAAAAAAAAAATCATGGCTACCCCCGCAAAAAGGTGGCCTTGGTATACCCAATGTAAAGTTGTACCACAAAGCCTCTATCCTGGCATGTGGTGTAGCGGTGTTGATGCACCCCACTACTCTGGTGTGGCTCCCTTTAGAAGAGGTATGCATTCAACTTCTTAGACTTCAACACTTGCTCTGGACAAGCTTAAGTCCCAGTGCGACTGCACTGACAAACACAAAACTTCTATTACACAAATGGAAACTATGGTCTCGTGGCCTGTTAGGCCCAATAAGCTTGGTGTCTAGAGCTCTTATACAGTCCCTGGCATCCCTCTCACAAGATATATCACTAACTGGATCAAAGGCAGAGCCACTATCTTGGGCTCACTTCACGATGAGTAAGGCCTAAAACCATTTCAATCCATGCAAGCGGATTTCTCCCTGCCCTCAAGGGAAATATTTACTTATCTTATGGTGAAGCATACCCTAAGGAAAATCCAATTAGGTGAAGATTCCCAAATGACACCATTTGGACAATGCTGTACCGGTAAAAAAAAACACCCACCAAACTGCTGTCGCTGTGTTACGATACTTTACTTAATGTAGATGCCACTTGTAAACTTCCATATATACTACAATGGGAGGCAGATCTAAATGTCTCATTCCCCATACCAATGTGGCTACAGGCCATACAGGCCACTAAGACTTCCTCTAGTGACTTGTCACATTGGGAAGAATACTGCAAGATCCTGATGAGGTGATATTGGGTTCCCTCCAGGTTGGCCAAAATATACATGTGTACAGAGAAAGGATTGGGGGCACACCCGAGACCTGCATTTTGCATGAAAGGTGCTGCCGCAGAGACCAAACTTCATAATGAGAAAATAAATAGTTGCGGCGCACTCAGTATACACAAAATATAATACAAAGAAATATAGAAATAGAGAGAAAACCTCGACCCAAGAGCCTTCACTCAAAGCTCATAGGTCGGTGTTTAAGGAAAATGCCCCAGTAACTCTTCCCAACGGGGAATAACCCACAAATTAAATAGTAGAAAAGTATGGAACCAAAGGTCCCTAGTGGAAGAGTTAGTCAGAAATCCCTAACTTTAATAGTCCTAATAATATAGACGATAAAAATAGACAGGAAAAAGGAGACCAGGATGGAGAGGGTGAATGTGGCTGGATACACATAGACCCTAGTATTCCTTTAACAGTACGGTATGTGTGAGCCTAAAAATTAGGTAACATACAAAAACTGTACGGAGATAAATTAGGTAAAGAGACCTGTAAGTAAATAGGGGAGAACTGAGAAGAGGACCTCTAAACTAGAGGTATATACACACACCTCCCTCCAAAAAACCTTAATCCCCTAAGGGTCCACTCGCTAGGAGAGGATCCTATAACTTAATACCTCGGCACTGTGACTGTCACAAGTACCTACCTATTACCCTGCTCCCTGCCTGTCTAAGTAGCAAAATAATTAAATAAATCAAATTCAATCCATAACGTGCTACCTAATTGTGCAACCAAAATTAAATAAAATAAGATAAAACTCGACGCGCGTTTCGGCGTGCTAACACGCCGTCGTCAGGAGTAATGTACTGCAATGTAACCTTGTTCCTTTTTATACCCGTTGTGATAATGTTAGTTAACAGCTGTGAAACCCACGTGTGTGTGCTTCATCACTTTCCCGTCCGCTGATTGGTTCAGGGAGTACCATTGTGCCCTGATTGGTGTCCTTCCCGGACCATGTGACCAGGGGGCGTGGTAATGGGTGAAGTGGAGCCCACGTGGGGAAACCATCAGCTGAATACGTCAGTTAGTGACGATACTGTCAATCTTCAAAGCCGGCCCACTAGATAGCGCCTGCGTAGAGGAGTTTTACATGTTGAAAGGGAGAGAGAGGGATTTGTTATGATCCGGTTGCCTTGGTGACCGGGAGATCAACCCCCTATACTCTCCCATATTTTCAAGAGCAACATAGATGCTCTGTCTCCTCTAAATTGGTCTAGTGCTGTTCCGATGGTGTTACCATCCGAAGAGTATTATATCCTAATGGGTCATTGAAGATGTACCAAACGTAAAGTCTATGGTATTTTGAAGGAAAAAGGAAAACAGATAAAGGGAAAATTTCCAAATTATAAAGTGAGGCTAATGGACCAGTCAGACTAGAGGTATTGGTCCATATCCTTTTAACCTTTGTTATTAATTCTAGAAATATGGACAAAGGGTCTGTCTGTCTGTCCTGCCTTACTGGAATCTTGATACTTAAAGTAACAGGATAAGAGGAAAACCTCCCTGCAGTGATTAAATAACTATATACAGTTGTGCCTATTAATTATATACAAGAATACAGTGGGGATAACTATATATAACATCAAAAAAGAGAGAATAATCATAAAAATGCGGTAAATGAGAAACCCTCATTGAGACCAGCCGGCGAGAGAGTCTTTAACCTGTAAATCCAGTAAGACTCTCGTTGCCTTAATTTCAAATCCCAGTCACCCTTCCTTTGGGTCTGTGGGATGTGTTCAATACCCATAAATCTCAATTTTTTGGAGGAATTTGAGTGGAATATTTTTAGATGGCGTGATATTGGGGTTTCCAAAGGGCGCCTTACAGAATTCACATGTTCTCTGATCCTCAGTTTGAGGGGTCTGAACGTTTTTCCCACATATTTTAAACCGCACGAACAGGTGAGTAAATAGATTACCCCTTCTGTTCTGCAGTTAAAAAACGATCGGACTGGGAAGGTATCGATATTGTGGCTATCCGTAAATTCCTTGGAGTGTCTCTCCATGAATTCACATGCGGTACAGTGCCCACATTTGTATGAACCCTTTGGTAGGTAATGATTAAGGCTCCTTTTACTAGGTGCCAGATGGCTCTGTACCAAGGTATCACGAAAATTGTTTCCCCTCCTAGTGGTCACGGAGGGGAAAGAAGTGATTACATGTTTCAAATGCGGGTCAGATTGAAGTATAGGCCAATACCGTTTCAGTGTACCCATCATATAGTTCCACCCGGCATCATATGTGGCAATGCATCTGATCATTTTTTTATTTTTATTGTCTACTGATTGTACCCCTTCATCGATGAGGAGTGTATCTCGATCAGTCTTAATGGCTCTAGCGTATGCTCTACGTAGGACCCTATTTGGGTATCCTTTATCTTTAAAGGCTTTCCTCAATTCCCAGGCTTTGATCTTAAAATCCTCCGTAGACGAGCAATTACGTCTCAATCGTAAGTATTGCCCAATTGGGATGCCAGCCTTAAGTGGCTGCGGGTGGTAACTAGTCCAATTTAAGAGACTGTTGGTGGCAGTTTGTTTCTTAAATAGAGTAGTTTTTATTGACCCATCTTTTTTAATTTCAATGGTAATATCCAAGAAATTAATTTGTTGGCCACCTAGTTCGCTAGTGAACCTCAGATTGAGATCGTTTACATTGAGGATTTTCACAAAGTCTTCAAAAGCCTTAGCAGACCCGGTCCATACAATGAGTACATCGTCGATGTATCTTTTCCAACATAGTATGTACCCTGAATACTGTTGTAAATGTGGTGAGTTTAGGACCTGATTCTCCCACGTTCCTAGGTAGAGATTGGCGTAGGAGGGGGCGCAAGAAGTGCCCATGGCTGTCCCTCTTACTTGTTGGTAGATGGTACCATTAAAGAGGAAAATATTTCTGGTGAGTACCATATTAAGTAAATCAGAGACGAAATCAATGTACATGTTAGGAGATTGGAGCTCTTGACTTAGAATGGCCTTGATGTTGTCAATGCCTTTTGTGTGGGGTATGGAGCTGTATAGTGCTTCCACATCCAGACTGCATAATAATGATTGTTCTGGTAGTGTTAAGTCTTTCAGAAAATTCAGCATCTGTTTCGTGTCCCGTATGTGTGATGGTAATTTAGACACAATCGGGGACAGGATTTTATCTAAATATATGCTTAGGTTCTGGGTAAGGTTGCCACAGCCTGATACTATTGGTCTACCTGATAAGTTATCCACAGACTTGTCACAACGGGTATAAAAAGGAACAAGGTTACATTGCAGTACATTACTCCTGACGACGGCGTGTTAGCACGCCGAAACGCGCGTCGAGTTTTATCTTATTTTATTTAATTTTGGTTGCACAATTAGGTAGCACGTTATGGATTGAATTTGATTTATTTAATTATTTTGCTACTTAGACAGGCAGGGAGCAGGGTAATAGGTAGGTACTTGTGACAGTCACAGTGCCGAGGTATTAAGTTATAGGATCCTCTCCTAGCGAGTGGACCCTTAGGGGATTAAGGTTTTTTGGAGGGAGGTGTGTGTATATACCTCTAGTTTAGAGGTCCTCTTCTCAGTTCTCCCCTATTTACTTACAGGTCTCTTTACCTAATTTATCTCCTTACAGTTTTTGTATGTTACCTAATTTTTAGGCTCACACATACCGTACTGTTAAAGGAATACTAGGGTCTATGTGTATCCAGCCACATTCACCCTCTCCATCCTGGTCTCCTTTTTCCTGTCTATTTTTATCGTCTATATTATTAGGACTATTAAAGTTAGGGATTTCTGACTAACTCTTCCACTAGGGACTTTTGGTTCCATACTTTTCTATAATACAAAGAAGGCTACTAAAATGCCTAACTAAGAATAAATATGGGGATTTGGTTCCACCATATGGCCATATGTTGTTAAGCCCACCACTACTTTCAAAGTACCCCAATATTGGTGGGTCCTACGCTAAAATGTGGGGGACAAATTAAATAGTACTAGTGTTAAAAATAAAACGTGTTAAATTAAATCCTAGTAAGAACATAGTGAATATACAAAAATAAGTGATGAAAGCAATTAAAAACAGTGTTAAAACTAAACAATTAATGTGTTGGTGCTAAAATGAGTATACTCACTTTTGTAGATGATATCTGTGCTGACTTGAGAAAATAATAAAAGTGACCTGACTATTGAAAAACTCCTCCTTTATATACACCTGTGGCCACCTCTAAAGGAGCCTCTGCCAAAACCCAACAGGTACGCTGAAACATATATTTTGGGACTGCCCCTCTTTATCCAAATTCTGGGTTAAGATAAAAGAACCTATTTGCAAATGGACGCAAGTCACATTCCCATTCCAACCAGAATGCTTTCTGTTACATATTGCACCAGAAATGTGGGCCTCACCGAATAAGACGGTGATACTCCATATACTTCAGGCTGCAAAAACTAGTATCACTGGCCACTGGAAGGGGTCAAGTGTTCCCACAACACACAAGGTATGGACTAGGGTGGACTCAAACTACCACTACAAACAAATAACTCATAGATTCAAAGGGAATGAAAATGCCCACTACAAGAGATGGAAAAGTTGGGTAGGTTACACTGCACTCTAACCACGGTACAATAGAACTGGTAAAATATTACAAAAGTCTGCTAAGCGTTGCGTTGTTCCCTCCTTCATGCCATTGAGATGGTTTTAGAACAAAGCATAGAGGTAAAGCTCTCTAAAAACCTTGGGTATATCTGGGAGATAATGGAATGTTTGAGCAGTTATAGCAGTAGTTACATTTATGACATCTCATTATGACATCACCTATTTCACTTACTTTTCAAACATAAAAATAAACTGATAAAAAATTTAAAAGGCGACTTTACAGTTAATATATATTTTATTTAAATCTTAAAGTAGATTAGCAACATTTTAGTTAACAATCAAATTTATAATTGTGGATAAAAATAGCTGTTATTGAAAGAAATGTGAGCCAGGGATTTCCACATTCTGCATTTTTTGCCTACAAAAAATGTAAATAGTAAAATGTACCAGTAGTTATCAAGTAATTGCTTTTTACCATTTAATAAATAAACCCACATTCTTTTGCTATAAAGTGGTCTGGTTTGAGTCCCTTGCAACACTGTTAGTAATGCAAGCAAAGGTAAATACAGCCCTAATGTCCATTGAGTTTCTCTATAATTCTTTTCTAGGTATCATATTAATAAATCAAAAACATAAAATGCATGTCTGGTAATTAATGGACGTAAGTGGGAATACTGTTGGGTAGATAGCTCTTTAATCTTTATTTTTCCAACTTCTTTGCGTTATACTCATTGGTTTGAGTTGCTCGCTAAACGCCTTCTTATTCATATTCTCTGAACATGTGTTCTATCAGTTCCCCTGAGGTGGACAATGACCTATACATAATAAAAATGAGTTGCCAGCTATTCCAATGGACAGACCATGTTTCAAACCCCCTCTTGGATGGATGGAGATGTCACCTATGAAATAAGTTCCCATAATAAGCAGGTAATAATGCACACGGTATGCAGCCTGTGGGGGCTAATCTAGACATAATTGACTTAACAACTATCTATGCACTAAACTTTAACCACCTACGGTAAACACTAAGCACAACAATACACTACAGTAGCCGTAGCCCCTACAATTAATCCCTATAATGAGGCCCAGATATGCCATCGGGAAACTGGGCAAACTCCAGAAAGGGAGCTTTGCAGCTGGCAGAGCGTTCATACATTTTTCTCACTGCCCAGTCTGTCTATCTGACAACGCATGGGGGAGCAGGGAGCCAGTGAGTACCTTTGGTCTGCAACTTGTAGGTGCATTTCACATGTAAGGCTCTTGATTGCACATCAGAGCGTTGTCGTGGGCTATGCTGGCAATGCTCTGATACTTTCATACAGCTGGCTGGAAATAGCAGTCTGTACTTCCAGAGGAGCAGCCAATGTGTATTGTCTAAACAATCACCAGGGTACAATATCCCTCCCTACCTGGCTCAAGAGAGGAGGGAATAATCTCTTTTTAAAGTTGTGTAGACACATTTACAGTCACATACTATGTTCACAAAGACATGGAATGATTAATCTTCAAGAATGGTATTTTCTACATATAAAAGTAATGTTATATGTTTGCTAAGGTAAAGTATTCAATGGCACTTCCATAAATCTTTGTTCAATGTGTCGACATCGTTTTTGTAATAATTTAACCCCTTAGTGACCAGACCGTTTTTCAATTTTCTTAAGGTTAAGGACCAGGGCTGTTTTTACATTTCTGCTGTGTTTGTGTTAAGCTGTAATTTTCCTCTTACTCATTTACTGTACCCACACATATTATATAACCTTTTTCATGCCATTAAATGATCTTAAGATATCATTATTTTCATCATATCATATAATTTACTATAAAAACACTTTTTCGTACTGACACCCAAAATCTGTTACGCATCTGCAACCACCAAAATACACCCATGCTAAATAGTTTTTACATTTTGTCCTGAGTTTAGAAATACCTAATGTTAACATGTTCTTTGCTTTTTTGTGGAAGTTATAGGGCAATAAGTACAAGTAACACTTTGCTATTTCCAAACCATTTTTCAAAATCAATGCAAGTTACATCGTAACAGTGATATTTGTCAGGAATCCCTGAATAACCCTTCACATGTATATATATTTTTTAAAGAAGACAACCTAATGTATTAAACTTGGGGTATTTTGACTCTTTTCATGCAACCATTTTACCACCAATCTATGCCAAATGTAAAAAAAAAAAAAATTCTAGTTGGTGATTTTTTTGACACACATAGCAATTTAAGAATACATGTACTGAAAACTTTAAGGGTTACTATCAAAGAACACCCTAATATGTGTTCAGCAACATCTCCTGAGTACAGCGATATCACCCATGTATAGGTGTGTCGGGTTCTCTGGGGGCTAAAAGACCTTATTTGGAGGGTGTGCATTCAAGTTTTCCCAACTTGGAGTTTTCACAGCTGGTCATCATGCACCCATTTCCTATTTGGGACATTTTTGAAGCCAGCCAATGTAATTTACCCCATCAAACCATATATTTTTGAAAAGTAGATACCCTAGGGTATTTAAAATGGTGGTATTTTAACACTTTCCATGCACTAATTCCACAACCAGTCATGTTATTTTTCTCTCACATTGTACTTTAGGCATGGATTCTCTGTTCCTTTTATGTGTTACTGACAAAGAACACCCCAAAATGTGTTCAGCAACATCTCCTGAGTATAACAGTTAAGGGATTGACCGATTATCGGTCTGGCCTATGTTATCGGGCGATATTCGGCTATATAGATACCAATATTGCCGATCAGGACCGCTGGGCCCATGACAAGCCCGGCAGTCCTGGGGGCCCAGAAAGCTCTTACTTACCTTCCCAGCAGCTCCTTTCAGCTCCCCTGTGTAAATCTTGCGTTGCTCCGCACGGCACACAGGCCGCGAGATTTATACAGGGGAGCTGAAGGGAAGGTAAGTAAGAGCTTGCTGCGGGCCCTCACTGCACAGTCCATGCCACCGGACCACCAGGGAATGTTATATCTCCCCTCCGAGGCCAAGTAACAAGCAGGGAGGGGGGACAACATTTTTTTTTCAAAAAAGTTAAAAAAGTTAAAAAAGTAAAAATGCCTCCCCCCCATTTTACACACACTACATACCCACACAAACACACACATGCTACACAAACACACACACACACTCAGCATTATATACACACACTACACTCTGCATTCATTATATACACACTACACACTCACTGTATTCACTATACACTCACTACACAAACACACACTCTACATTTATTATATACACACTTCACAAACACACACACTGAATCCACTACACACTCACTACACAAACACACACTCTGCATTCATTATATACACACTACACAAACACACTGCATTAACTATACACACACTACACACACTGCATTCACTTTACGCACACTACACACACACTGCATTCACTATACACACACTACACAAACACACACGCTCCGCATTCATTATGTACACACTACACACTCACTGCATTCACTATACACTCACTACACAAACACACACTCTACATTCATTATATACACACTACACAAACAATAAACATGTTCAGTTAATAGTAGATTTGTGTAGAAATTGTTTATTTTTTTTAAATGGTAAATGTACAGAATATCGGTAAGTTATCGACTATCGGCCTGAAAGTTCACAGATTATCTGTATCGACTCTAAAAAATCAATATCGGTCGATACCTACAACAGTTCCCCCAATGTACAGGTTTTATGGGTTTTTGCAAACTTACATGGGTCAAATGGAGGGCTTTCCCCTTTTCCATGTTTGCACATATTTGAAATTTACAAGATTGGTTTGCTGGGCCTATGTTGCCTTTGAGACCTTATGGCAGCCCAGGAATTAAAATTACCCCATCATAGCATGCCATTTGCAAAAGTAGAGAACCCACGGTATTCAAAATGGAGTATGTCCAGTCTTTTTTAGTAGCCACTTAGTCACAAACCCTGGCCAAAATTAGCGTTTATATGAGTTTTTTGCATTTTTCATACATAAACTGCCATTTCACCGATGATATTATCAGTATTAGACATGTGCAATTCGTTTCGGTCCGAATATGAATTCGGACGAATTTCGGACAATTCGGACATTCGGGTACTTTCGAATGTCCGAATTGCCGAGGTCCCCAAGTTCCGAAATTATCGAATTTCCGAAGTGTCGAAGTGCCGAAGTTCTGAAGTGCTGAAGTGCCGAAGTTGCCAAAGTTCCGAAGTGTCAAAGTGCTGAAGTGCCGAAGTTCCGAAGCACAGTATTGCCTAAGTACTAATATACTTACCCAGTGAAAGAAGAAGAATGTTACATTGTAAACAATTTTAAATAAAAAGTATACAAACATAGCCAGGATTCAGCTGTAAGCATTTGCAACACTTACAACAATCAAGTAACATACATTCATATAAAATGTAAGTTACTTGGCCAGTCAATGTAATGACAGGAATGAATAAGTAGATAACTCCCTAATTCCCACAGTATTAGGGAGCTATCTACTAAAAGGCTGAAAGACCTAAATTGGTCTTTCAGCCAAATTTACTAATACTAAGTAAATATTACTTAGTATTAGTAAATTATGCCCCTACTCGCTATACCGTGAGTAGGGGCATGTCTATTAAACAGTGAGCAGCCTGTGGCTGCTCACTGTTAAAAAAAAAAAAAAAAAAAGACACATTTACAGTCACATACTATGTTCACAAAGACATGGAATAAAAAAAAAAGCAGGTGGGGGCCCTAATGTAAAATAATGGGGGGGGGACCTATTGTCCTATTATCCTCCCCTATTGTCCTCCCCCCTCTGAGCAGCGGGTGGGGGCCCTAAATCAGAATAAGGGGGGGACCTAATGTCCTCCCCCCTGGCCCCCACCCCTGAGCGTTGGGTGGGGGCCCTAATGTGAAATAATGGGGGGGGGGCATATTGTCCTTCCCCCGGTCCCCACCCCTGAGCGGTGGGTGGGGGCCCTACAGTAAAATAATGGGGGGGGGGGGACCTAATGTCCTCCCCCCTGGCCCCCACCCCTGAGGAGTGGGTGGGGGCCCTAAATTGGAATAAGGGGGGGACCTAGTGTCCTCTCCCCTGGCCCCCACCCCTGAGCGGCAGGTGGGGGCCCTAAAAACAATGCCCCCCCAGGTGACTAGGGGTCCCCAATCCAGAAAGCTGGTTGCACTTATTTATTTTATTTATAAAATATTTTACCAGGAAAGATACATTGAGATTTCTCTCGTTTTCAAGTATGTCCTGGGTCCACATAACATTGCATTGATACATTATGGTACAATAAAATACAAAAAAAATATTAATACACAATATATACAAAAACTTAAAGTACCACTATAGGCACCCAGACCACTTCAGCTTAATGAATGGCCTGGGTGCCAGGTCCAGGTAGGATTAACCCTGCCTGCTGTAAACATAGCAGTTTCAGAGAAAATGCTATGTTTACAAATGGGTTAATCCAGCCTCTAGTGGCTGTCTCATTGACAGCCATTAGAGGCGCTTCCGCGCTTTTCACTGTGATTTTCACAGTGAGAAGACGCCAGCGTCCATAGGAAAGCATTGAGAATGCTTTCCTATGGACTGGCTGAATGCGCGCGCGGCTCTTGCCGCGCATGCGCATTCAGCCGATGGCGGCATTAAAAGAAGGAGATTCCCCAGCGCCGAGGGAGCCCGGCGCTGGAAAAAGGTAGGAATTTAATCCCTTCCTCACCCTAGAGCCCAACAAAAGGAGGGGGACCCAGAGGGTGAGTTGGTCCCAAGGACCCTATAAAGCCAGGAAAATGAGTATGTTTTCCTGGCACTATAGTGGTCCTTTAACTAGAAACAATCTGCATACCCTGCTAGGATGCAACTGATGGACAAAATAAGTCAATATTACCTGTATGAAAAACTATCTGTAGATGCTGTTACAAAACAAACGTCTTTTACAGAGACGTGGTAGAGTACCTTAACCAAAGTCGCAAGAGGTCTTCTAGACTTGAGACATAATAACGTAGCACAAATAAATGTCAGTTAACAATTTCCCACAGAGTGCAGGGGATTCAGACCTAAAGGGAGAAAGGAGAAATTTCCAAAACTGCTGGGAATAACGGGAGGTTATAGCGGAACCCCAGAGGTAGGCACACACCAAATAGGTCTAGAAGATACACTCATAGAATCTAATTATGTGTTATGCTTGTATTCCCACCCCCTTATTCTGATCTTCTATACCCTATTCCGAAAATTTGTTGGTACTAGCATAATATTATATTTATGTTCAATAGCTATGCTGGAAACAATAATCGAGTACAATCCAATGAATAGTTAAATGGGCACTTTTGCAATTTTGGCTATGAAGCCTCATAACTGTATTCGATGTTGCTCTTTGCTTACCAAACTGTGTAATATAACTTGCAACTAAATTTTTCCTTGAAAAATCAATAAAAAAATAATAATAAAAAAAACTTTTTCACTCTGCAATATATATATTATTTTATAACTTCTAAAAATGTATTGAAATCCTAGATATATATCCCATTGTACAGCACTACGGAATCAGATGACGCTATATAAATAATAAAATAATAATAATTATATATTGTGCACCTAAACAACCAGGACTTATTAGTGCATCAATTTGAGTTTGTTTTCTTTAGTTGCACTTGATTAGAAATTATTAAATTGAAAACCTTTTCTTTCATCCTTTTAAACATTTTATTCATTTTAATATCCTTTTAATAATGTGTTATAGGGTATTAAAAAAAGTATGTTGTTTTTCTCCTTTAAAAATGATATAGACTATATATGGGTGCACTAAAACATAAATGGGGGAAATTGTGGTAGAATGAATACATGGCAAAGGTGCCAAACGGGCCTTGGTCACAAATGCATTAAGGGGTCCTTAAGGGGTTAAAGTGTTTTATTTCTTCTTCTTTCGTGGAATATGTGCCTGGATGTGCCTTGACTTAACCAGATTGAGATGTGACTTGTTATATCTTCAAAACATATTGAAGAATAAATGGAGATAAAAAGTCAACACAAGTTATAGGTAATTTCCAATTTTTTATTCGGTGTAGTTTTCAGAAAAATTAGTTAATTAGAGTCTACTTTGGCAGATCTGGCACATCTGTTGCCCATGCCTATATTAGTGTGTATACAGAATGAAAGCTTGTATGTGCATTATTAAATCCCATTTTTGTTAGTGTTGGCAATGCAGACTACAGCAAGTAAGCATGCACGCAAATTAGACAAGAAATGTAGAGATTTTGCATGCTCCTTTTATGGCCTACATTCTGAATAGAACATGGTATAAGTTAGTTCTTAACCACATAGATTTATGAATATTTTGGTTGGTGATTTATGAATGTTTTTCATTGTTAGTAAGATGTATTAGTGGTTATCAATAAATAAACTCATGCTAACTGATTATTTCACAGTACATTTTTTAATGCCATAACTGACATAAACTCCACTGGAAGAAGCATTCTGTGCCAGAGGTTGCTTTGCAGGAAGTGACAAAGTAGAAATGGTCTTATTATTGTTTTGCCATGCTGCTAGGATGTCCCATAGACTGGCATACACATTGTCCCTGCATGCTTTCTTACCAGCATCCTGCCACAAGGATTCCTCTGGTATCTCAATAATACTCAATGGACTAACCCCGCCCTCATAGTCTCCAGACCACGCCCCCACGGGCTGGGAGCCCCGCCCCTCATCTTCCCGATCAATGCGCACGCGTGACTTGTCCCCAGCAGAGTGATCGCACTTCCGGTCTGGTGTCATGGCGTCTTCACAGTGATGGCCGAGGGGAGAGCGCGATAGCGGGGAGGAGGAGAGGAGGGGGCGGCGGAGGAGGAGGAGGAGGCGGCGGCGGTGGTGGTGGTGGAGGAGGAGGAGGAGGAGGTGGTGGTGGTGGAGGGGGGGAGGCGGTGGAAGAAGAAGCAGCAGCAGCGACTGTAACGGTTACTGTCATCTCCTTCCCCCCGGCGGCGGCCTGCGACCCCCGGGAGGAGAGGGAGACCCCGGGCCGGGGCCATGGCAGCTCACAAGCCGGTGGAGTGGGTGCAAGCCGTAGTGAACCGATTTGACGAGCAGGTAAGGCTGGGGATCGCTCGGGTTGCCGGGGAGGATGGGTCTGGGGCGCTGATGGAGGAGGAGGAGGAGGAGGAAGGGTGTTGCTATGGAGGAAGATGGTGATGGAGAGATGGGGGTCTGTGGGATGCTGGCTTCTTGTTGCAGGGATAGATTGGATGTGTCACCGCCTAATCCCTTACTCATCCTCACATTGCCAGACTGCCAGGCCCCCCTTCTTGTTGTGGGGGTCCCTGCAATGACCCTGGCATGCAGCTGTAGGGGCCTTTTGCTGGGCAGACCAGTGGGAGACCACAGCTTATGGACATCTACTCCCATCAGCCTTCGTGTGTGTGTACACATACATCTTGTGCATTTTGACAGCTGACACTGCAGAAGAAATTAATTGCAAAGCATACCCAACAGGTCCATCCCAGGGCTCCATGTCTCCCCTCCCTCCCTTCCTGACCGAGCTGGACCATATCCTCATCTACTGGCATTGCTTACATTTGTGATGATCCTATTTAGGCTGCATTCACTGTGCTTAAAAGCTGGTTTGTTTTACATATCTTACAGTCATACAGGTTGGGAAACTAGCCAGAGACTATTGATATGTGCCCATTTGGCTATCATGTCTCTTTCAAAAAGGTTTTCATTGCCTTCTCTGTATGTCCTGTAACTGTATGCATTCGATCTGTAGCTCACAAGAGCAGTTTAAAAACTCCACTTTAGGATGGCCGTGTAAATGTACTTATTAAACTCTACTGTGTTAAAGTATTTTTGATGTATATCACCCTTCTTCAACAAAGCATTTTACACATGGAGAGCATTTAAATTAATAATCATATATAGTATACGTGCAACTTGACAGGGTGGTTTGGCCTCTATCTCAGACTTATTCAAGATATATTTTATTCATTCAAGATATATTTTATTCACTACACTATGGATGTTTCCATATCAAAATAAAAATGGTAAAAGTTGTGGCACTATAGCTAATGTGGAAAGAGAGAATATTTTAACCTCAATTCTGCTTTTTGGATTTAGTCCGGTGCAGTTTGGAGTTGTGGATAAACCTGACAGTGTTTTGCACACATTGCCTAAATGTGCATGTTCCCTATCATTGTCATGTATTATTTTGGCTTTCCTATTAAAATAATTATTCACTAGCCTCTGAACTGTAGCACATTATAATCCAATTTAAATTATGTAGTCTACTCTAAAGTAGTTTATTAGGAAAAAAATATCCATCTTTGCTATTGGCCTAAATGTTGTTGTTTTGAGTTGAATTCACTAGTTTGTTGTTCATCAAATAAGCTAATGCAGTGTGTATTTGCAACCAAAATATGACCTTGTGTCTCAGCATCATCTATTGCTGGAGTCATGCACAGTTTTGGTAGGATACATAATCATATTTTGTGAAATCTGTTGCCTATTACTTTTTTCCCCTCTTATGATCCTGATATTTTAGTCAACACATACATTTTTAATGAAACCATTAAAGTAGTATATGGAAAAACAAACCTAAATAACGTCTCTTGGGGATCAAAGAGATTGTTTATTAACATATTCAGTGCATGGCATTATATAAATAAAATATATCAATAAGCTAATACATTCTGCAACAATTTCTAATTTGTGTTAACTTTTGTATAAGAAAATAAATAACCCAGATTTGAGTCCTTGTTAGTAAGATTTTTGCTAACGGATTTATATATTTAACTTCTGTTCATAATGAGGGAAGAGTAAATTTATGCATGTAATATTCTAATATGCCGAAAAGTTCAGTCTTACGATACAGAATATAAGAATTATTGTCACCATCTTCCATTGTTGCCACTAATTATAGTAATTTCAAAAAGGAAAATTAAATGAATTATATTGGAGCCAGGAAGTGCCACATTAGGAGGTGAAGCAGTCTAAATTGTTTAACCCCTTAAGGACACATGACATGTGTGACATGTCATGATTCCCTTTTATTCCAGAAGTTTGGTCCTTAAGGGGTTAAAAACAAACAAAAACCCATATGGTCCTAACCTGCTGTTGTGGTGTACTTTTTGTTAATGCTCTTATTTTAAATGTATTTTTCATTGTCTTAATGTTTTGTGTCATATCCTATTTATAATAGACGTCAAAATACATTGTTGTTTCAGACACGTTTTAAGGTTTTTGCCAAGTTTAGGTAATCTAGACCAGGTCAACTTTAAGTTATGTTTTCTAGACCCACTGACATGCCATGGTTTGTAGGTACCACTACTGTTGTCCTGGTAGCTTTGTAGAAATGATTTAGGTAGTGACAGAATCTGTAAATATGTGTGCTAAAGCAGTTATGTAATTAAATTCCTGTCTTTAGTAGGTTGAGTGGGGCCTGAAGAGCATTTATTCATTGATCAAGCTCAAAACTTAGCTAACCTAAGCATGAAGCCATGCTTTCTAAAAAATGGACTCCAATCTTTTTGTTTGCTATGAATGTTTGAAACACACATTTTCCCTCCTAAAAATGGAAAAAAAATATAAGGTTTGGTTATCAATCTAGAAATATTTCTCAAACACTGGTGTAGATGAATGCATTTAGTTGTTTTCACCTTTTTAATTAATTCCTATTAAATTAACTTATATGCATATATAGTAGTGGTGAGGCAAACATGTAATTAGTTGTGTAAAAACATGCCTTACTATTATAACCTTATTAAACCTTTGAACCATAAAATATTGTCAGCTGCTAAATTGTTTTGTAATGTATGCCCTTAGGTGAAAGTTTTTTGTTTTCCTTTGAGCTGTATAAAATGTATTTCTTTTTTTCATCATACATTGGCAGAAATAAACCACAAGAAAACATATTTTAATGAAAAACCTGGGTCCAAATAACAGGGCAAAAACCTGGTGGTTGTCTGAAACCATACCCATAAAAGTAAACTAGCAAGCTACAACACCTCCCTTGCATCTTGGAATTATTTTAATTCAGAGTGCACAAAGTCCTCACTCCAAAGGATCGCAGGACATGGAATGTAGAAATAAATTTATCTGATTCTTGGTGGTTTGGGAAATTGTGGTAAGATTAGTTTAAAGGTACTGTTCAGCTACCTCTTATGGTTTAAACTCTGCGGTTATCCTTTAAAATTATTATTTATTTTTTTACAAAGATTTAGATTGGGTATTTTGGTTAATTTTGTTTGTTGTATTGCTTGCTTGAATCATTTACTCATTCTTCAGTTGTAAAATAACATATGGTAATATACATTTACACGCAGAGCCAAAATCAGTCTCTACTGCTACATAGAAGGCAGTACTGTCACTGTATATGCTTATTGTGGGCAATATCCTGGGTCTTGACTAAACATATGCCAAATGTTTGCCGATATGGATGTTTGAAAATCACATTGGCGGCTTGGTTGTGTGTTTTGGCCTACATGTCGAATACTCTTGCTATACCTCTTCTATCATTTAATCTTTGGAATTGATTTAATCAATGTTGAACTCTTATTTACTAATCAAACATAGCTGCATTTACTTATGAGCTACCTCCTTCTCATAGAAAAAGGACAGGGAATACAGAGTAATTGGTATAAATAGATACACCGCTTCCAATCAGGAAATCTTTTATTCCTGTACATAGCAGTGTGGAAAGAGTTTACTTAGATTTTTATAGTATGCTCACCAGGCCAATAATTTTGTAGGCCCGTTAAGGGTTTAGCCTCTAATCTTTGAAGACCAAGCAAACAGCACATGTGCAAGAGTTGCCTACCTGGGTTCCCTTTTTTAGTTACCAAGGTCTTGCCTAACTTTCTCCCTGATGGGATGACAGTCGTCCACTTGAGTGTTTTTCCATATGAATAACTTTATGGAAACTTGTAAAATGAGGAAGCTCAACAATGGTCAACATTTCAGTCCAACACCCTGGACCTTTCTCAATCACCATAGTACAGATCTGGAATCTCTGAGCTCTTTGCTTAAGCAAAGCTGGTGGTGCAGAGCATAGCTCATTGGCTGAAAATGATCTGCTAACAGTCTCAGCCAATTAGCTGGCTCAGCTTGCTTTTAATACTGAAAGGGCAGTCCCCAGGTAACCAGTCAGACCATTAACAAATGGTTTGACTACTTACACAGTTGTGTGGTCGGGTGTGATGTAGTGGTTATGGTACTTGACATTTTCCTTTAATTCCAAATTGCAAAGTACAAAATGTTGAAACATCAAAGGTGTGTATGTATCGAATAATTATTTGAACCTCTGTTCTTGTTTACAACACAATATTAAGTACCGTATATACTCGAGTATAAGCAGAGTTTTTCAGCACATTTTTTGTAGTGTTTTTTTTTTTTTTTTTAGATTAAAATTGTCACTATTTTATGTTTTCTTTAGAAATTTAGTGTTTTTAAAGTGAACATGTAATGACTGGGTCATTTCAACATATACCAGCTCCTAAGGCAGTAAATATGTTTCATAATCAAGATAATTATACATTTATTGTCTTCTATTGGTACTCCACGTCTGTCCCTCGCTCCAGTGACACCATTCTGTCTATGTTTAGCACTGTTGTAACAATTGTTATTTGGGTGTTATAAGTTCGCTTCTGCCCAACCCCTTTTGAGTTTAAAAATAAAAGTTAAATTTAACTAGACTTGTTTCTAGCTCTAGGACTTTTATTCTGCAGCCTCCAGCCATAATACAGACTGGGGGCTGGCAGCGAGCGCTTACCTCTCCTGCAGCTCCTGTTAGCTCCCTTCTCCTCCGCGCAGGTCCGTTCAGCACCTCTGTCAGCTCCCAGTGTAAGTCTCGCGAGAGCCGCGGGGTCATAGTGCGGCTCTCGCGAGACTTAGACTGGGACTTGCAGAGGGAGCTGACCGGACCGGCGCGGAGGAGAAGGGAGCTGCAGGAGAGGTAAGTGCTCGCTGCCAGCCCCCCTCCTACACAGCCCATGACACTGGACCACCAGGGAGTGAGAGCCACCCTCCCTGCCATGTATCAAGCAGGGAGGGGGGCCGAAAAAAAAATAAAAACATTATAATAATAAAATAATATATTGAAAAAATTATAATAATAATATTAATTTTTTTAAAAATAATAATTAAAAATAAATAATAATAAAAATGCCCAACCCCCACCAAGGCTCTGCAACACATACACAAACACACACTGCATCACACACACTTACACTGCGCTCGTATACACACACTGCGCTCGTATACACACACTGCGCTCGTATACACACCCTGCGCTCGTACACACACACTGCGCTCGTACACACACACTGCGCTCGTACACACACACTGCGCTCGTACACACACACGGCGCGCGTACACACACACGGCGCGCGTACACACACACGGCGCTCGTATACACACACACGGCGCTCGTATACACACACACGGCGCTCGTATACACACACACGGCGCTCGTATACACACACACGGCGCTCGTATACACACACACGGCGCTCGTATACACACACACGGCGCTCGTATACACACACACGGCGCTCGTATACACACACACGGCGCTCGTATACACACACGGCGCTCGTATACACACACGGCGCTCGTATACACACACACACACACGGCGCTCGTATACACACACACACACACACACACACACACGGCGCTCGTATACACACACACACACACACACACACACACACGGCGCTCGTATACACACACACGGCGCTCGTATACACACACACACGGCGCTCGTATACACACACACACACACGG